>NW_027649885.1:7500-60000 GCF_965287045.1 Carcharhinus amblyrhynchos
CAAAAACTCTAAATTTAACCCTAATCCGAACCCTAACTCGAACCCTAACCCTAACCCATGCACGAGCCCCAACCCGAGCCCTAACACTAAATCTAATGCTAACCCGAGCCCTAAACTTAACCCGAACTCGACCCCTAATCTAAACCCTAACCCGAACTCAAACGCTAATCCTAACACAAAGACTAAAGTGAACCCGAATTCTAATCCAAACCCGAACACTAACTCAAATTGTAAACCTAACCCGAACTCTAACCATAACCTTACCCGTAACTCTAACACTGAACCTAAACCTAACCTTGACTCTAATGCTAACCCTAACCTAACTCTAACCCTAACCCTAACCGTAACCCTATCCCGAACACGAAACCTATCCCTATCCCTATCCTTAACCCGAACGCTAACTCTAACGCTAAGCCTAACCCTCACCTAATTCGAACCCTAACTGTAATCCTAACCCTAACCCCAAATCTAACCCTAAGCCTGTCCCTACATCTAATCCTAACTCGCTCCCTAACCCTAACACTAACCCTAACTCTAACCCGAACACTAACCCTAACCCTAACTCTAACCCGAACACTAACCCTAACCCTAAGCATGAACCATAAACCTAACCCGAACTCGAATGCTAACCCTAACCTAACCCTAACCCGAACCCTATCCCTAACCTGAACTCAATCCCTATCATTAAACCTAACGCTAAATCTAACGCTAACCCGAACCCGAACCGAACTCTAACCCTAACTGTAATCCTAACCCTAGCCATACCTACCCCTAACACTAATCCTAATCCTATCCCGAACTCTAACCCTAACCCTAACTCGAAGACAAACTCCAACCCTAACCCTAACTCTAACCCTAACCCTAACCCTAACTCTAACTCTAATCCTAACTTTAACCCTAAATCTAACCCTAACCCTAACTCGAACTCTAACCCGAACCCTAACCCTAACTCTAACCCTAACCCTAACCCGAACCCTAACGCTAACTCTCACCCTAACCCTAACCCTAACCCTAACTCTAACCCTAACCCTAACTCTAACCCGAACCCTAACTCTAACTCTAATCCTAACTTTAACTCTAACTCTAACCCTAACCCTAACTCGAACTCTAACCCTAACCCTAACTCTAACCCGAACCCTAACTCTAACTCTAACCCAAACCCTAACTCTAACCCTAACCCTAACTCTAACTCTAACCCAAACCCTAACTCTAACCCTAACCCTAACTCTAACCCTAACCCTAACCCTAACTCTAACCCTAACCCTAACCCTAACTCTAACTCTAACCCGAACCCTAACTTGAACTCCAATCCGAACTTTAACTCGAACTCTAAGCCTAAATCTAAACTGAACCCGAACCCAAAACCTAATCCTTATACAAAACCCAACCCTAACCCTAACCCTCACTCTAACTCAAACCCTAACCCTCGCCCTAAATCTAACCGTAATACAAACCCTAATCTAAACACTCACCCAAATGTGAACCCTAACCCTAATTCTAATCCTAACCCTAACCCTAACTCTAACACTAACCCTAAACCAAACCCTAACTCTAACTCGAACCCGATCCGTAACTCTAACCCTAACCCTAAACCTAACCCTAACTCGAACGCTAACCTGAACCGAACCTAAAGTCTAACCCTAACTCTAAACCGAACCCGAACTCTAACCTAACCCTAACCATAACTCGAATCCTAACCCGAACTCGAAACCTAACTCTAACCTTAACCCTAACCTAAAACCTAATCCGAACACGAACCCTAACCCTAATTCTAATTCTAACCCTAACCCAAAAACTAACTCTAACCCTAACCCTAACTCTAATGCTAACCCTAACCCTAACCCTAACCCGAACCCTTCTCCCGAAACCAAACAATAATCCTAATGCGAACCCTAACCCTAACCCTAAATCTAACCATAACCCAAACACTAACCCTAGCCCGAAACCTAACCCTAACTCTAACCCGAATCTAAACCACAATCCAAACTCGAACCCAAACCCAAATCTGAACATTAAGACCGAATCCTAACCCTGACCCTATCCGTAACTCTAAACCTAACCCTAAACCTAACTCTAACTCTGATGCTAACACTAACCTAACCCTAAATCTTACCCTAGCCCTAACCATAACCTTAACTCTAATCCTAACCCTAACGCTGACTCTAACCCTAACTCTAACCTTAACCTTAAACCTAACCCTAACCCTAAATCTAACGCGAAATCTAACGCAAAGCCTAACCCTAACCTAACTGTAACCCTCACTGTAATCCTAACCCTTACCCTAACTCTAACCCTAACACTAAACATAACCCTAACCCGAACCCTAAACCGAATGCTAAATCTAACGCTAAGCCTAACCCTAACCTAACTGTAACCCGAACTGTAATCCTAACCCTAACCCTAACTCTAACCTTAACCCTATCCCGAACTCCAATCCGAATCCAATCCCGAACTCTAATCCTAACCCTAACCCTTAATCCTAACCCAAACCATAATCCTAATACTAACCCTAACACTAACCCTTGCTATAACCCTAACCCGAACCCTAACTCTAACCTGAACCCTAAAACTAACTCGAACCCTAACCCTAACTCTAACCCTAACCCTAACCCTAACCCTAACCCTAACTCTAACCTAAACCCTAAAACTAACTCGAACCCTAACCCTAACTCTAACCCTAACCCTAACCCTAACCCTAGCCCTAAACCGAACCCTAACTCCAACGCTAATCTAAACCCTAACCCAAACTCAAACCCAAAACCAAATCCTAACGCGAAGGCTAACCCTAACCCTAACTCAAATCCAATACCTAACCCTAACTCTAACACAAACCCTAAATCTAACCCTAACTCTAGCGCTAACGCTAACTCTAACCCTAACCCTAAACCTAACCCTCACCTTAACTCTAACCCGAATCCGAAACCTAACTGTAACCCTAAGGCTAACTCTCGCCCAAACCCAAACGCTAACCCTAGCCCTAAACATAAACCTAACTCAAACCCTATTCTAAACCCTAAACCAAACTCGAACCAAAACCCAATCCTCACAGTAAAACGAACCCTAACCCTAACTCCAATCCTAACCCTAACCCTAACGGTAACCCTAAAACTAACCCGAACTCTAACACTAACCCTATCCGTAACTCTAACCCTAACCCTAACTCTAATGCTAACGCTATCCTAACCCTAACCATAACCCTATCCCTAACCCTCACCCTATCGCTATCCCTAACCCTAACCCTATCCCGAACACTAATGCTAACTCTAACGCTAACCCTAACCTAACTCTAACCCTCACTGTAAACCTAACCCTAACGTAACTCTAACCCGAACTCTAAGACGATCCCTAACTCTAATGCTAACCCTAACCCTAATTCTAACCCAAACACCTAAGCTTAAATCTAACCCCAACACGAACCCATACCCTAACCCAAAACATAACCCTAACCCTAACCCTAATGCACTAGCCCTAACCCCAGCCCTAACACTAAATCTAACGCTAACCTGAGCCCTGAACTTAACCCTCACTCTAACCTTAATCTAAACCCTAACCCGAACTCAAACCCAAACCCTAATCCTAACACTAAGACAAACCCTAAACCTAACACTAACACTAACTCTAACGCTAACCCTAACCCGAACCCTAACTCTAACCCGAACACTAACGCTAACCCGAGCCCTAAACCGAATACTAACTCTAACCCGAATCTAAACTCGAACCCAAGCCCGAATCTGAACACTAAGACTAACCCTAACCCTATCCGTAATTCTAAACCTAACTTGAATGCTAACCCGAACACTCTCCTTATCCCTGACCCTAACCCTATCTTTAACCCAAATGGGAACTCTAATGCGAAACCGAACCCGAACCTAAATCTAACCCTAACTGTAATCCTAACCCTAACCCTAACTCTAACCCTAACCCTAACTCTAGCCCTAACCCTAACTCTAGCCCTAAGACCATCCCTAACTCTAATCCTAACCCGAGCCCAAACTCGGATCATAACCCGAATCCTAACCCTAACTCTAATCCAAACCTAAACCCAAACCCGAACCCTAATCCCAACCTGAACTCGAATGCGAACCCTAACTAACCCTAACTCTAACCCTAACTTAAATCTAACCCTAACTGTAATCCTAACCCTAACCCGAACTCTAACCTTAAGACCATCCCGAACTCTAATCCTAACCCTATCCCTAACTCTAATCCTAACCCGAACCCGAACTCTAATCATAACCCTAACCCTAACCGTAACTCGAACCCGAACCCTAACCCTAATCCCAACCCTAGCTCTAACACCAACCCTAACTAACCCGAATTCTAACCCGAACCATAACCCTAAGCCTGTCCCTAACCCTATCCCTATCCCAAACCCGAAGCCTGTCCCAAAACCGAATGCTAATTCAAATGTTAACCCTAACCAAACTCTAACCCTAACTATAATCCTAACAATAACTCTTACCCGAACCCTATCCATAACTCGAATCCTAATCCTATCCCGAACTCTAACCATAACCTGAATTCTAACCCGAAGTCGAACCCTAACCGTAACCCTAATGCTAACTCTAATCCTAACTCTAACCCTAACCCGAACAAAACCCTAACCCTAACGCTAAACCGAACACTAACCTTAAGCCTAACCCAAACCCTAATCCCAATACAAACCCGAACCCAAACCCTAATCCTAATACAAACCCAAACCCTAAAAGTAACCCTAACCCGAAACCTAACTCTAACCCTAACCCTAAATCTAACCCTAACACTAACACTAATCCTAGCCCTAAACCTAACCCGAACTCTGACCCTAATCTATACCCGAACCCTAACTCAAACCCTAACCCCAATCCTAACACTAAGGCTAACTCTAACCCTAACTCTAATCCCAATCCTAACCTTAAATCTAACCCTAACAGTAACCCTAACCCTATCCGTAACTCTAACCCTAACCCTACACCTAACCCTAACTATAATGCTAACCCGAATCGAGCCCTCACCCTAACCCTATCCCTATCCCTAACGCTAACTCTAACGCTAACGCTAACCCGAACCCGACCCATCACTCTAACCCTAACCCTAACCTAACTCTAACCCGAACTGTAATCCTAACCCTAACCCTAAATCTATTCCTAACCCTAACCCTAAATCTAATCCTAACCCTATCCCTAATTCTAATCCAAACCCTAACCCTAACTCTGACCATAACTCTAACCCTAACCCTAATCTGAACCTGAACTCAAACCCGAACCCTAACTCTTATCCTCAACGTCACCTAACCCTAACTCTAACGCTAACACAAACCTTAACCTATTCCTAACCCTAACCCTATCCGTATCCCATGTCCTAACCCTATCCCTAACCCTAAAGCTAACTCTAACGCTAACCCTAACTGTAATCTTAACCCTAACTCTAACCCTAACCCTATCCCTAAGTCTAATCCTAACCCTATCCCCAAGTCTAATCCTAACCCATTCCCCAACTCTAATCCTAACCCTAACCCTAAACCGATCCTGAATCCTAACCCTAACCCTAACCCCAACCCTAACTCTAACCTTAACCATAACCCAAACCCTAATCATAATACTAACCCTAACACGAACCCAAACTCTAACCCTAACCGTAAACCTAACTCTAACCCTAACCCTAGCCCTAAACCTAAAGTCAGAAACAGACAGAGAGAGAGAGAGAGAGAGACAGAGGCAGTTCAGGAGATGAACTCGGGGTCAGGGCTCAGGGTTTGGGGTCTGTCCTCGAGGTCAGGGCTCAGGGCTCAGGAGCTGAACTAAGGGACAGGGTCAGGGTTCAGGAGCTGAACATGGGGTCAGGGGTCAGGGTATAGGTCCTGTCCCCGGGGAAGGGCTCAGGGTTCAGGAGCTGAACTCAGGGTGAGGGTCAGGCTCAGTGCTCGGGGCCTGTCCTTGGGGTCAGGGTCAGGGTTCGGGGACTGAACACAGTGTTAGGGTTCAGGGTTCAGGAGCCGAACTCAAGATCAGGGAACAGGGTCAGGGTTTGGACTCTGAAATTGTGCTCAGGGCTCAGGAGATGAACTTGGGGTCAGATTTTAAACACTATCCTACACTAAATAGAGATTTTAAACAGTACCCTACACTAAATAGAGATTTTAAACAGTACCCTACACTAAACAGAGATTTTAAACAGTGCCCTACACTAAACAGAGATTTTAAACAGTACCCTACACTAAACAGAGATTTTAAACAGTGCCCTACGCTAAACAGAGATTTTAAACAGTGCCCTACACTAAACAGAGATTTTAAACAGTACCCTACACTAAACAGAGATTTTAAACAGTGCCCTACACTAAACAGAGATTTTAAACAGTACCCTACACTAAACAGAGATTTTAAACAGTGTCCTACACTAAACAGAGATTTTAAACAGTACCCTACACTAAACAGAGATTTTAAACAGTGCCCTGCACTAAACAGAGATTTTAAACAGTGCCCTACACTAAACGGAGGTTGTAAACAGTGCCCTACCCTAAACAGAGATTTTAAACAGTGCCCGACACTAAACAGAGATTTTAAACAGTACCCTACACTAAACAGAGATTTTAAACAGTGCCCTACACTAAACAGAGATTTTAAACAGTACCCTACACTAAACAGAGATTTTAAACAGTACCCTACACTAAACAGAGATTTTAAACAGTGCCCTACACTAAACAGAGATTTTAAACAGTAGCCTACACTAAACAGAGATTTTAAACAGTATCCTACACTAAACAGAGATTTTAAACAGTGCCCTACACTAAACAGAGATTTTAAACAGTGCCCTACACTAAACAGAGATTTTAAACAGTACCCTACACTAAACAGAGATTTTAAACAGTGTCCTACACTAAACAGAGATTTTAAACAGTACCCTACACTAAACAGAGATTTTAAACAGTGCCCTGCACTAAACAGAGATTTTAAACAGTGCCCTACACTAAACGGAGGTTGTAAACAGTGCCCTACCCTAAACAGAGATTTTAAACAGTGCCCGACACTAAACAGAGATTTTAAACAGTGCCCTACACTAAACAGAGATTTTAAACAGTATCCTACACTAAACAGAGATTTTAAACAGTGCCCTACACTAAACAGAGATTTTAAACAGTACCCTACACTAAACAGAGATTTTAAACAGTACCCTACACTAAACAGAGATTTTAAACAGTGTCCTACACTAAACAGAGATTTTAAACAGTACCCTACACTAAACAGAGATTTTAAACAGTGCCCTGCACTAAACAGAGATTTTAAACAGTGCCCTACACTAAACGGAGGTTGTAAACAGTGCCCTACCCTAAACAGAGATTTTAAACAGTGCCCGACACTAAACAGAGGTTTTAAACAGTACCCGTCACTAAACAGAGATTTTAAACAGTACCCTACACTAAACAGAGATTTTAAACAGTGCCCTACACTAAACAGAGATTTTAAACAGTGCCCTACACTAAACAGAGATTTTAAACAGTGCCCTACAGTAAACAGAGTTTTTAAACAGTGCCCTACACTAAACGGAGGTTTTAAACAGTGCCCAACACTAAACAGAGATTTTAAACAGTGCCCTGCACTAAACGGAGATTTTAAACAGTGCCCAACACTAAACAGAGATTTTAAACAGTACCCTACACTAAACGGAGATTTTAAACAGTGCCCAACACTAAACAGAGTTTTTAAACAGTACCCTACACTAAACAGAGATTTTAAACAGTACCCTACACTAAACAGAGGTTTTAAACAGTACCCGTCACTAAACAGAGATTTTAAACAGTACCCTACACTAAACAGAGATTTTAAACAGTGCCCTACACTAAACAGAGATTTTAAACAGTACCCTACACTAAACAAAGATTTCAAACAGTGCCCTACACTAAAAGACAATTTAGCATGGCCAATCCAAATTGAGTGTATATCTTGGGACAGTAAGGGACAATTTCGCATGGCCAATCTACCTAATCTACATATCTTGGGATACTAAGGGGCTACTTAGCATGGCCAATCCACGTATCCTACACATCCTTGTACACCCATGGGAAATTTAGCATGGCCAATCCACCGCTCGTACACATCTTGGGACACTGAGGGGAATTTAGCCTGGCCAATCCACCTAATCTACAATAGTCTTCAGCCAGAGTGCTGAGCCGATGACCCTCCTGGCCTCCTCCAGTGGGCCCCAGCAACCCAGATATCAGTCCTCAGCCACTTTGATTCACTCCATGTCATCCCAAGAAATGGCAGGAACAACAGCAAGATGGACTATTCTTTCAATGGGAAAAAATCCCAGCTGTGCAGAGGGATCTGGGCGTCCTTGTGCAGGAATCTCAAGGAGTTGGTTTGCAGCAGGGGATGAAGAAGGCAACTGGAATTTTGTCCTTCGTTGCTGGAGGGATGGAGTTTAAAAGCAGCGAGGTTATGTATAAGGTGCTGGGGAGGACACATCTGGACAGTTTTGGTCTCCTGACTTGAGAAAAGGATATCCTGGGGGTGCAGAGGAGACTCACTGGGTCTCCCCAAACTGACAGAATTGTTCAAACAAGAGTTGGCCGTGACACAGATAACAGCCAAAGAGGGAAGAAATATTGGTGTAAAACAGGGACTGGGACAGGCCTCAGATGAGGAAGGACAGAATTGGAGAAGATAGGGGGTGCTGGGGGTGCTGGGGGTGGGGGTAAAAAGAGACAAGACAGCGTTTGGGGAGGGAAAGGAAAAATAATAGCTCCAGAGGCAACACAACAGACCTTATTCCAGATGGAGTCGGCCACACTGCAGAGGACACATTTGGTCAGTTTCAGGGAGAATTGTTGGTGGTGGAAGAGATGATGGAGACAGGGGGGTAACATTCAGTCTACACAAGTGGAACCAGGGCAACATTCGGTGACCAAGGTGTGAAAGCAGCTGAGGGGGATCCACGGGAATGCTCGCAAATGGATTTCACAGGATCGTTCCCTGGAATAAAAGGGAAAAACTTCCTGTTTAGCGATTACTGATCGATGCATTTCCATCTCAAACCGTGGCTACGATATTTGGCCAGTGGGATAATATCCAGGCGGGGAATCCCTCTTCAGTTAGACTCAGAACTGGCTACACAGGGGGGAGAGTTTGAGGAAAGTCTTTAGGGATCAGACAGAGATTTCACCACCCACAGAGTTCAGGATTGGGAGAACGGATGAACAGAAGAACAGCTGAGCCAACACCGTGATGGATGGAGGAAGCGATCGGGTCCAGTTTTTCCTGCAGGACAACAGAGAGCCACTCTTTCCAGGGGGATATGGGGTTAACACCTTTCCAACCAGTGAGTGGTCGGGCAAACGGGAGGAGGAGAGTGAGTGGGAGACAGAGAGGCAGAGTTTGAGGGACTGAGTGAACATTCTCCCAAACAACATCAACAGTGATGGGATAAGCTTGGCAGAAAGGGAATCCTCCCAAACTGCCGACACCAGGAGACTGGGCTACGGTGAAACTAATAAGGACCGATTCTGTGTCAGGTGGGAAAAGGACCTTTTGCTGTATTAACCACAGACAGACACGATCCTAAGTTGATGGGGAGTCTGGCCTGGGATAGAGAGACGGGCTGGGCTAAAACTTTATCCAAACCAACAGCCTGGTAAGGGTGAGATTCCCCAGTAAGAGACTGACAGAGACATCACTAACAATGTGGGATCACTCCCATTTGTAAATAGATATCAGGTTCGATAAAATGACAGTCGGAGAGAATTTATAGATAAGCAACGTGAGTAACTGAGAATATTGATAAAATTTACCTCTGAGACTGTTCGTGAGTCAAAATACAGCGGGTTTTTAATTCAAAGCTCTGGGTTTTAACCCAGACATGTGGGAGAAACGGGTTCCAAACAAGGACTGCCAGACTGCTCCTGGAACACAAATAGAAGCCAGTATTTATACAACGTGAGTTTGAGTTACAAACAGGACAGAAACTCGCAACTCCGGTCAGCTATACTCACCCCTGACCATCTATGTTCACACCTGACCATCTATATTCACACCTGACCATCTATATTCACACCTGACCATCTATACTCACACCTGACCATCTATACTCACACCAGACCATCAATATTCACCCATGACCATCTATATTCACACCGCACCATCTATACTCACACCTGACCATCTATACTCACACCTGACCATCTATACACACACCTGACCATCTATATTCACACCTGACAATCTATATTCACACCCGACCATCTAGACTCACACCAGACCATCTATATTCACACCTGGCCATCTATACTCACACCAGACCATCTATATTCACAACTGACCATCTATACTCACACCTGACCATCTATACTCACACCTGACCATCTATACTCACACCTGACCATCTATACTCACACCCGACCATCTATCTTGACACCTGACCATCTATATTCACACATGACCATCTATACTCACACCTGACAGTCTATATTCACACCTGACCATCTATACTCACACCAGACCATCTATATTCACACCTGACCATCTATACTCACACCTGACCATCCATACTCACACCTGACCAACTATACTCACACCTGACCTTCTATATTCACAACTGACCATCTATACTCACACCTGACCATCTATACTCACACCTGACCATCTATCTTGACACCTGACCATCAATATTCACCCATGACCATCTATACTCACACCTGACCATCTGTATTCACACCTGACCATCTATAATAACACCTGACCATCTATATTCACAACTGACCATCTATATTGACACCTGACCATCTATATTCACACCTGACCGTCTATACTCAACCCTGACAATCTATATTCACACCTGGCCATCTATGCTCACACCTGACCATCTATATTCACCCTTGACCATCTATATTCACAACTGACAATGTATACTCACACCTGACCATCTATACTCACACCTGACCATCTATACTCACACCTGACCATCTGTATTCACACCTGACCATCTATATTCACAACTGACCATCTATACTCACACCTGACCATCTATACTAACACCTGACCATCTATACTCACACCTGACCATCTGTATTCACACCTGACCATCTATATTCACACCTGACCATCTATACTCACACCTGATCATCCATACTCACACCTGACCATCTATACTCACACCTGACCATCTATATTTACACCTGACCATCTATAATCACACCTGACCATCTATATTCACACCTGACCATCTATACTCACACCTGACCATCTATATTCACACCTGACCATCTATATTCACACCTGACCATCCATACTCACACCTGACCATCTATATTCACACCTGACCATCTTTGTTAACACCTGACCATCTATACTCACTCCTGACCATCTCTACTCACACATGACCATCTATATTCACACCTGACCATCTATATTCACACCTGATCATGTATACTCACTCCTGACCATCTATATTCACACCTGACCATCAATATTCACACCTGACCATCTATACTCACACCTGACCACCTATATTCACACCTGACCATCAATATTCACACCTGACCATCTAGATTCACCCCTGACCGTCTATACTCACACCTGACCATCTATACTCACACCTGACCATCTATACTCACACCTAAACATCTATACTCATAACTGACCATCTATATTCACACCTGACCATCTATATTCACAGCTGACCATCTATACTCACAACTGACAATCTATACTCACACCTGACCATCTATACTCACACCTGACCATCTATATTCACACCTGACCATCTATATTCACATCTGACCATCTATACTCACACCTGACCATCCATGCTCACACCTGACCATCTATATTCACACCTGACCATCTCTGTTAACACCTGACCATCTATACACACACCTGACCATCTCTACTCACACCTGACCATCTATAATCACACCTGACCATCTATATTCACACCTGACCATCTATACACACACCTGACCATCTATATTCACACCTGACCATCTATATTCACACCTGACCATCTATATTCACACCTGACCATCTAGGCTCACACCAGACCATCTATGCTCACACCGGAACATCTACACTCACACCAGACCATCTATATTCACGCCTGACCATCTATACACACACCTGACCATCTATATTCACACCTGACCATCCATACTCACACCTAACCATCTATATTCACACCTGACCATCTATACTCACACCGGACCATCTATGTTCACACCTGACCATCTATACTCACACCTGACCATCTGTATTCACACCGCACCATCTATACTCACACCTGACCATCTATACACACACCTGACCATCTATATTCACACCTGACCATCTATATTCACACCTGACCATCTAGACTCACACCAGACCATCTATGCTCACACCGGACCATCTATACTCACACCTGACCATCTATATTCACACCTGACCATCTATACTCACACCTGACCATCTATATTCACAACTGACCATCTATACTCACACCTGACCATCTATATTCACACCTGACCATCTATACTCACACCTGACCATCTATACTCACACCTGACCATCTATCTTGACACCTGACCATCTATATTCACACCTGACCATCTATACTCACACCTGGCCATCGATACTCACACCTGACCATCTATATTAAAACCTGACCATCCATACTCACACCTGACCAACTATACTCACACCTGACCATCTATATTCACAACTGACCATCTATACTCACACCTGACCATCTATACTCACACCTGACCATCTATCTTGACACCTGACCATCAATATTCACCCATGACCATCTATACTCACACCTCACCATCTGTATTCACACCTGACCTTCTATAATAACACCTGACCATCTATATTCACACCTGACCATCTATATTGACACCTAACCATCTATATTCACACCTGACCGTCTATACTCAACCCTGACCATCTATATTCACACCTGGCCATCTATACTCACAACTGACCATCTATATTCACCCCTGACCATCTATACTCACACCTGACCATCTATACTCACACCTGACCATCTATACTCACACCTGACCATCTGTATTCACACCTGACCATCTATACTCACACCTCATCATCCATACTCACACCTGTTCATCGATATTCACACCTGTCCATCTATACTCACACCTGATCATCCATACTCACACCTGACCATCTATACTCACACCTGACCATCTATACTCACACCTGACCATCTGTATTCACACCTGACCGTCTATACTCACCCCTGACCATCTATATTCACACCTGACCATCTATACTCACAGCTGACATTCTATATTCACACCTGACCATCTATACTCACACCTGACAATCTATACTCACACCTAACCATCTATACTCATACCTGACCATCTATACTCACACCTGACCATATATATTCACACGTGACCATCTATACTCACACCTGACCATCTATATTCAGACCTGACCATCTCGACTCACACCAGACCATCTATGCTCACACCTGACCATCTATACTCACACCTGACAATCCATATTCACACCTGACCATCCATATTCACACCTGACCATCTCTTCTCACACCTGACCATCTGTATTCACACTGGACCATCTATATTCACACCTGACCATCTAGACTCACACCAGACCATCTATGCTCACACCTGACCATCTATACTCACACCTGACCATCCATATTCACACCTGACCATCTATTCTCACACCTGACCATCTATATTCACACCTGACCATCTATATTCACACCTAAACATCTATACTCATAACTGACCATCTATATTCACACCTGACCATCTATATTCACAGCTGACCAACTATACTCACAACTGACAATCTATACTCACACCTGACCATCTATACTCACACCTGACCATCTATATTCACACCTGACCATCTATATTCACATCTGACCATCTATACTCACACCTGACCATCCATGCTCACACCTGACCATCTATATTCACACCTGACCATCTCTGTTAACACCTGACCATCTATACACACACCTGACCATCTCTACTCACACCTGACCATCTATAATCACACCTGACCATCTATATTCACACCTGACCATCTATACACACACCTGACCATCTATATTCACACCTGACCATCTATATTCACACCTGACCATCTATATTCACACCTGACCATCTAGGCTCACACCAGACCATCTATGCTCACACCGGAACATCTACACTCACACCAGACCATCTATATTCACGCCTGACCATCTATACACACACCTGACCATCTATATTCACACCTGACCATCCATACTCACACCTAACCATCTATATTCACACCTGACCATCTGTAATCACACCGGACCATCTATGTTCACACCTGACCATCTATACTCACACCTGACCATCTGTATTCACACCGCACCATCTATACTCACACCTGACCATCTATACACACACCTGACCATCTATATTCACACCTGACCATCTATATTCACACCTGACCATCTAGACTCACACCAGACCATCTATGCTCACACCGGACCATCTATACTCACACCTGACCATCTATATTCACACCTGACCATCTATACTCACACCTGACCATCTATATTCACAACTGACCATCTATACTCACACCTGACCATCTATATTCACACCTGACCATCTATACTCACACCTGACCATCTATCTTGACACCTGACCATCTATATTCACACCTGACCATCTATACTCACACCTGGCCATCGATACTCACACCTGACCATCTATATTAAAACCTGACCATCCATACTCACACCTGACCAACTATACTCACACCTGACCATCTATATTCACAACTGACCATCTATACTCACACCTGACCATCTATACTCACACCTGACCATCTATCTTGACACCTGACCATCAATATTCACCCATGACCATCTATACTCACACCTCACCATCTGTATTCACACCTGACCATCTATAATAACACCTGACCATCTATATTCACACCTGACCATCTATATTGACACCTAACCATCTATATTCACACCTGACCGTCTATACTCAACCCTGACCATCTATATTCACACCTGGCCATCTATACTCACAACTGACCATCTATATTCACCCCTGACCATCTATACTCACACCTGACCATCTATACTCACACCTGACCATCTATACTCACACCTGACCATCTGTATTCACACCTGACCATCTATACTCACACCTCATCATCCATACTCACACCTGTTCATCGATATTCACACCTGTCCATCTATACTCACACCTGATCATCCATACTCACACCTGACCATCTATACTCACACCTGACCATCTATACTCACACCTGACCATCTGTATTCACACCTGACCGTCTATACTCACCCCTGACCATCTATATTCACACCTGACCATCTATACTCACAGCTGACATTCTATATTCACACCTGACCATCTATACTCACACCTGACAATCTATACTCACACCTAACCATCTATACTCATACCTGACCATCTATACTCACACCTGACCATATATATTCACACGTGACCATCTATACTCACACCTGACCATCTATATTCAGACCTGACCATCTCGACTCACACCAGACCATCTATGCTCACACCTGACCATCTATACTCACACCTGACAATCCATATTCACACCTGACCATCCATATTCACACCTGACCATCTCTTCTCACACCTGACCATCTGTATTCACACTGGACCATCTATATTCACACCTGACCATCTAGACTCACACCAGACCATCTATGCTCACACCTGACCATCTATACTCACACCTGACCATCCATATTCACACCTGACCATCTATTCTCACACCTGACCATCTATATTCACACCTGACCATCTATATTCACACCTGACAATCTGTTCTCACACCTGACCATCTATATTCACACCTGACCATCTATACTCACACCTGACCATCTATACTCACACCAGACCATCTATCTTCACACCTGACCATCTATATTCACACCTGACAATCTATACTCACACCTCACCATCTCTCCACACACCTGACCATATATACTCAAACCTGACCATCTATACTCACACCTGACCATCTATACTCACACCTGACCATCGATACTCACACCTGACCATCTATCCTCATACCTGACCATCTATATTCACACCTGACCATCTATATTCACACCTGACCTTCTATACTCACACATGTCCATCTATATTCACACCTGACCATCTATGATAACACCTGACCATCTATATTCACACCTGACCATCTATACTCACACCTGACCATCTATAACCACACCTGACCATCTATATTCACACCTGACCATCTATACTCACACCTGACCATCTATACTCACACCTGACCATCTGCAATCACACCTGACCATCTATATTCACACCTGACCATCTATACTCACACCTGACCATCTATACTCACACCTGACCATCTATATTCACACCTGACCATCTATATTCACACCTGACCATCAATATTCACCCCTGACCATCTATACTCACACCTGACCGTCTATACTCACACCTGACCATCTATATTCACACCTGACCATCTATACTCACACCTGACAATCTATACTCACACCTAACCATCTATATTCATAACTGACCATCTATATTCACACCTGACCATCTATATTCACCGCTGACCATCTATACTCACACCTGACCATCTATATTCACCCCTGACCATCTATATTCACACCTGACCATCTATACTCACACCAGACCATCTATACTCACACCTGACCATCAGAGGACATGGAGTTGGGGGTAGGGTGTTAGCGTGGATAGAGGATTGGTTGTCAAATAGGAGGCAGAGAGTGGGGGTCAATGGGTGCTATTCGGATTGGCGGTTGGTGACTAGTGGGGTGCCCCAGGGGTCGGTGCTGGGGCCTCAGCTATTTACCATTTATATAGATGATCTGGAGGAGGGAACCGAGTGTAGGGTGTCGAAATTTGCTGATGACACCAAGATTGGGGGAAAGGCAAATTGTGCGGAGGGTGTGGAGAGTCTGCAGAAGGATCTAGATAGGCTGGGCGAATGGGCCAGGAAATGGCAAATGGAATTTAATGTTGGCAAGTGTGAGGTGGTCCACTTTGGTAGGAAGAATGGTAGGAAGGACTATTACTTACGTGGCGAAAAACTGCAGCAGGCGACGGTGCAGAGAGAACTCGGGGTCCTTGTGCATGAGTCGCAAAAACCCAGCCTGCAAGTGCAGCAGGTGGTCAGGAAGGCGAATGGGATGCTGGCCTTCATAGCGAGGGGGATTGAATATAAAAGTAGGGAGGTCTTGCTGCAGCTGTATAGGGCATTGGTGAGGCCGCAGCTGGAGTACTGTGTGCAGTTTTGGGCGCCGCACCTGCGCAAGGATATTTTGGCCCTGGAGGGAGTGCAGAGGAGGTTTACTAGGCTGATACCGGAGTTGAGGGGGTTGAGCTATGAGGAGAGGCTGAATAAACTAGGCTTGTACTCGTTAGAGTTTAGAAGAATGAGGGGAGATCTCATTGAGACGTATAAGATGATGAATGGGATGGATAGGATAGAGGTGGAAAGACTCTTCCCGCTCAAAAAAGACAGTAGGACTAGGGGGCACAGCCTCAAGATAAAGGGGGGGGCGGTTCAGAACGGAGTTGAGGAGGAACTTCTTCACTCAAAGGGTGGTGAATCTCTGGAATTCTCTGACCATCTATACTCACTCCTGACCATCTCTACTCACACCTGACCATCTATAATCACACCTGACCATCTATATTCACACCTGATCATCTATACTCACACCTGACCATCTATATTCACACCTGACCATCTCTCTTCACACCTGACCATCTAGACTCACACCAGGCCATCTATGCTCACACCGGACCATATACAGTTTCACCAGACCATCTATATTCACGCCTGACCATCCATACTCACACCTGACCATCTATATTCACAACTGACCATCTATATTCACACCTGACCATCTATACTCACACCTGACCATCTGTATTCACACCTGATCATCTATACTCACACCTGACCATCTATACACACACCTGACCATCTATATTCACACCTGACCATCTATATTCACACCAGACCATCTATGCTCACACCGGACCATCTATACTCACACCTGACCATCTATATTCACACCTGACCATCTATACTCACACCTGACCATCCATATTCACACCTGACCATCTATACTCACACCTGACCATCTATATTCACACCTGACCATCTATACTCACACCTGACCATCTATACTCACACCTGAACATCTATACTCACACCTGACCATCTACCTTGACACCTGACCATCTATATTCACACCTGACCATCTATACTCACACCTGACCATCTATACTCACACCTGACCATCTATATTAACACCTGACCATCCATACTCACACCTGACCAACTATACTCACACCTGACCATCTATATTCACAACTGACCATCTATACTCACACCTGACCATCTATACTCACACCTGACCATCTATCTTGACACCTGACCATCAAAATTCACCCATGACCATCTATACTCACACCTGACCATCTGTATTCACACCTGACCATCTATAGTAAAACCTGACCATCTATATTCACACCTGACCATCTATATTGACACATGACCATCTATATTCACACGTGACCGTCTATACTCAACCCTGACCATCTATATTCACACCTGGCCATCTATACTCACACCTGACCATCTATATACACCCCTGACCATCTATACTCACACGTGACCATCTATATTCACCCATGACCATCTATATTCACAACTGACCATCTATACTCACACCTGACCATCTATACTCACACCTGACCATCTATACTCACACCTGACCATCTGTATTCACACCTGACCATCTATATTCACACCTGACCATCTATACTCACACCTGATCATCCATACTCACACCTGATCATCTATATTCACACCTGACCATCTATACTCACACCTGACCATCTATACTCACACCTGACCATCTATATTCACACCTGACCATCTGTACTCATACATGATCATCCATACTCACACCTGACCATCTATACTCACACCTGACCATCTATACTCACACCTGACCATCTGTATTCACACCTGACCATCTATATTCACACCTGACCATCTATATTCACCCCTGACCATCAATATTCACCCCTGACCATCTATACTCACACCTGACCGTCTATACTCACACCTGACCATCTATATTCACACCTGACCATCTATACTCACACCTGACAATCTATACTCACACCTAACCATCTATACTCATAACTGACAATCTATATTCACACCTGACCATCTATATTCACAGCTGACCATCTATACTCACACCTGACCATCTATATTCACACCTGACCATCTATATTCACATCTGACCATCTATATTCACACCTGACCATCCATACTCACACCTGACCATATATATTCACACCTGACCATCTTTGTTAACACCTGACCATCTATACTCACACCTGACCATCTCTACTCACACCTGACTATCTATCTTGACACCTGACCATCTATATTCACACCTGACCATCTATACTCACACCTGACCATCTATACTCACACCTGACCATCTATATTAACTCCTGACCATCTATACTCACACCTCACCATCCATACTCACACCTGACCATCTATACTCACACCTGACCATCTATCTTGACACCTGACCATCTATATTCACACCTGACCATCTATACTCACACCTGACCATCTATACTCACACCTGACCATCTATATTAACACCTGACCATCCATACTCACACCTGACCAACTATACTCACACCTGACCATCTATATTCACAACTGACCATCTATACTCACACCTGACCATCTATACTCACACCTGACCATCAATCTTCCCACCTGACCATCAATATTCACCCATGACCATCTATACTCAAACCTGACCATCTGTATTCACACCTGACCATCTATAGTAACACCTGACCATCTATATTCACGCCTGACCATCTATATTGAAACCTGACCATCTATATTCACACCTGGCCATCTATACTCACACCTGACCATATATATTCACCCCTGACCATCTATACTCACACCTGACCATCTATATTCACCCCTGACCATCTATATTCACAACTGACCATCTATACTCACACCTGACCATCTATACTCACACCTGACCATCTATACTCACACCTGACCATCTGTATTCACACCTGACCATCTATACTCACACCTGACCATCCATATTCACACCTGACAATCTATACTCACACCTGACCATCTATATTCACACCTGACCATCTATACTCACACCTGACCATCTATACTCACACCTGAACATCTATACTCACACCTGACCATCTATCTTGACACCTGACCATCTATATTCACACCTGACCATCTATACTCACACCTGACCATCTATACTCACACCTGACCATCTATATTAACACCTGACCATCCATACTCACACCTGACCAACTATACTCACACCTGACCATCTATATTCACAACTGACCATCTATACTCACACCTGACCATCTATACTCACACCTGACCATCTATCTTGACACCTGACCATCAATATTCACCCATGACCATCTATACTCACACCTGACCATCTGTATTCACACCTGACCATCTATAGTAAAACCTGACCATCTATATTCACACCTGACCATCTATATTGACACATGACCATCTATATTCACACGTGACCGTCTATACTCAACCCTGACCATCTATATTCACACCTGGCCATCTATACTCACACCTGACCATCTATATACACCCCTGACCATCTATACTCACACCTGACCATCTATATTCACCCCTGACCATCTATATTCACAACTGACCATCTATACTCACACCTGACCATCTATACTCACACCTGACCATCTATACTCACACCTGACCATCTGTATTCACACCTGACCATCTATATTCACACCTGACCATCTATACTCACACCTGATCATCCATACTCACACCTGATCATCTATATTCACACCTGACCATCTATACTCACACCTGACCATCTATACTCACACCTGACCATCTATATTCACACCTGCCCATCTGTACTCACACCTGATCATCCATACTCACACCTGACCATCTATACTCACACCTGACCATCTATACTCACACCTGACCATCTGTATTCACACCTGACCATCTACATTCACACCTGACCATCTATATTCACCCCTGACCATCAATATTCACCCCTGACCATCTATACTCACACCTGACCGTCTATACTCACACCTGACCATCTATATTCACACCTGACCATCTATACTCACACCTGACCATCTATATTCACACCTGACCATCTATACTCACACCTGACAATCTATACTCACACCTAACCATCTATACTCATAACTGACAATCTATATTCACACCTGACCATCTATATTCACAGCTGACCATCTATACTCACACCTGACCATCTATATTCACACCTGACCATCTATATTCACATCTGACCATCTATATTCACACCTGACCATCCATACTCACACCTGACCATATATATTCACACCTGACCATCTTTGCTAACACCTGACCATCTATACTCACACCTGACCATCTATACTCACACCTGACCATCTATACTCAAACCTGACCATCTATATTAACTCCTGACCATCTATACTCACACCTCACCATCTATACTCACACCTGACCATCTACACTCACACCTGACCATCTATCTTGACACCTGACCATCTATATTCACACCTGACCATCTATACTCACACCTGACCATCTATACTCACACCTGACCATCTATATTAACACCTGACCATCCATACTCACACCTGACCAACTATACTCACACCTGACCATCTATATTCACAACTGACCATCTATACTCACACCTGACCATCTATACTCACACCTGACCATCAATCTTGCCACCTGACCATCAATATTCACCCATGACCATCTATACTCAAACCTGACCATCTATAGTAACACCTGACCATCTATATTCACGCCTGACCATCTATATTGAAACCTGACCATCTATATTCACACCTGGCCATCTATACTCACACCTGACCATCTATATTCACCCCTGACCATCTATACTCACACCTGACCATCTATATTCACCCCTGACCATCTATATTCACAACTGACCATCTATACTCACACCTGACCATCTATACTCACACCTGACCATCTATACTCACACCTGACCATCTGTATTCACACCTGACCATCTATATTCACACCTGACCATCTATACCCACACCTGATCATCCATACTCACACCTGATCATCTATATTCACACCTGACCATATATACTCACACCTGACCATCTATACTCACACCTGACCATCTATATTCGCACCTGACCATCTGTACCCACACCTGATCATCCATACTCACACCTGACCATCTATACTCACACCTCACAATCTATACTCACACCTAACCATCTATACTCATAACTGACAATCTATATTCAGACCTGACCATCTATATTCACAGCTGACCACCTATACTCACACCTGACCATCTATATTCACACCTGACCATCTATATTCACATCTGACCATCTATATTCACAGCTGACCATCCATACTCACACCTGACCATCAATATTCACACCTGACCATCTTTGTTAACACCTGACCATCAATACTCACACCTGACCATCTCTACTCACACCTGACCATCTATAATCACACCTGACCATCTATATTCACACCTGATCATCTATATTCACACCTGACCATCTGTACTCACACCTGACCATCAATACTCACACCTGACCATCTATACTCATCCCTGACCATCTATATTCACACCTCACCATCTATATTCACACCTGACCATCTATACTCACACCTGACCATCCATACTCACACCTGACCATCCATATTCACACCTGACCATCAATGTTAACACCTGACCATCTATACTCACACCTGACCATCTATACTCACACCTCACCATCTATAATCACACCTGACCATCTATATTCACACCTGACCATCTATACTCACACCTGACCATCTATACACACACCTGACCATCTATATTCAGACCTGACCATATATATTCACACCTGACCATCTATATTCACACCTGACCATCTAGACTCACACCAGACCATCTATGCTCACACCGGACCATCTATACTCGCACCAGACCATCTATATTCACGCCTGACCATCCATACTCACACCTGACCATCTATACTCTCACCTGACAATCTATACTCACACCTAACCATCTATACTCATAACTGACAATCTATATTCACACCTGACCATCTATATTCACAGCTGACCATCTATACTCACACCTGACCATCTATATTCACACCTGACCATCTATACACACACCTGACCATCTATATTCACACCTGACCATCTATATTCACACCTGACCATCTAGACTCACACCAGACCATCTATGCTCACACCGGACCATCTATACTCACACCTGACCATCTATATTCACACCTGACCATCTATACTCACACCTGACCATCTATATTCACACCTGACCATCTATACTCACACCTGACCATCCATATTCACACCTGACCATCTATACTCACACCTGACCATCTATATTCACACCTGACCATCTATACACACACCTGACCATCCATACTCACACCTGACCATCTATACTCACACCCGACCATCTGTCTTGACAACTGACCATCTATATTCACACCTGACCATCTATACTCACACCTGACAGTCTATATTCACACCTGACCATCTACACTCACACCTGACCATCTATACTCACACCTGACCATCTATACTCACACCTGACCATCTATCTTGACACCTGACTATCTATATTCACACCTGACCATCTATACTCACACCTGACCATCTTACTCACACCTGACCATCTATATTAACACCTGACCGTCTATACTCACACCTGACCATCTAAACTCACAGCTGACCATCTATATTCACACCTGACCATCTATACTTACACCTGACGATCTATATTCACCCCTGACCATCTATATTCACAACTGACCATCTATATTCACACCTGACCATGTATACTAACACCTGACCATCTGAATTCACACCTGACCATCTATATTCACACCTGACCATCTATACTCACACCTGATCATCCATACTCACACCTGACCATCTATACTCACACCTGATCATCAATATTCACACCTGACCATCTATATTCACACCTGACCATCAATTATCCTCCACTGACCATCAATATTCACCCCTGACCATCAATATTCACACCTGACCATCTATATTCACACCTGACCATCAATATTCACGCCTGACCATCTATATTCACACCTGACCATCTATACTCACACCTGACCGTCTATACTCACACCTGACCATCTATATTCACACCTGACCATCCATATTCACACCTGACCATCTATACTCACAGCTGACCATCTATATTCACACCTGACCATCTATACTCACACCCGACAATCTATACTCACACCTAACCATCTATACTCATACCTGACCATCTGTACTCACACCTGACCATCTATATTCACACCTGACCATCTATACTCACACCTGACCATCTATATTCACACCTGACCATCTAGACTCACACCAGAACATCTATGCTCACACCTGACCATCTATACTCACACCTGACCATCCATATTCACACCTGACCATTCATATTCACACCTGTCCATCTATTCTCACCCCTGACCATCTGTATTCACACCGGACCATCTATACTCACACCTGACCACCTTGACTCAACCCAGACCATCTATGCTCACACCTGACCATCTATATTAACAGCTGACCATCTATATTCACACCTGACCATCTTTTCTCACACCTGACCATCTATATTCACACCTGACCATCTATACTCACACCTGACCATCTATCTTCACACCTGACCATCAATATTCACACCTGACCATCTATACTCACACCTGACCATCTATACACACACCTGACCATCTATACTCACACCTGACCATCTATATTCACACCTGACCATCTATACTCACACCTGACCATCGATACTCACACCTGACCATCTATCCTCATACCTGACCATCTATATTCACACCTGACCATCTATATTCACACCTGACCTTCTATACTCACACCTGTCCATCTATACTCTCACCTGACCATCTATGTTAACAGCTGACCATCTATATTCACACCTGACCATCTATATTCACACCTGACCATCTATACTCACACCTGACCATCAATAATCACACCTGACCATCTATATTCACACCTGACCATCTATACTCACACCTGACCATCTATACTCACACCTGACCATCTATAATCACACCTGACCATCTATATTCACACCTGACCATCTATACTCACACCGGACCATCTATACTCACACCTGACCATCCGTATTCACACCGCACCATCTATACTCACACCTGACCATCTATACACACACCTGACCATCTATATTCACACCTGTCCATCTATACACACACCTGACCATCTATATTCATACCTGACCATCTAGACTCACACCAGACCATCTATGCTCACACCGGACCATCTATACTCACACCTGACCATCTATATTCACGCCTGACCATCCATACTCACACCTGACCATCTATATTCACACCTGACCATCTATACTCACACCTGACCATCTATATTCACACCTGACCATCTATACACACACCTGACCATCTATACACACATCTGACCTTCTATATTCACACCTGACCAACTGGACTCACACCAGGCCATCTATGTTCACACCGGACCATCTATACTCACACCTGGCCATCTATATTCACACCTGACCATCTATACTCACACCTGACCATCTATATTCACACCTGACCATCTATACTCACACCTGACCATCTATATTCACACCTGACCATCTATATTCTCTCCTGAGCATCTATACTCACACCTGACCATCTATATTCACACCTGACGATCTGTATACACACCTGACCATCTATACTCACACCTGACCATCGATATAAACACCTGACCATCCATACTCACACCTGAACAACTATGCTCACACCTGACCATCTATATTCACACCTGACCATCCATACTCACACCTGACCCTCTATACTCACACCAGACCATCAATATTCACCCATGACCATCTATACTCACACCTGACCATCTGTATTCACACCTGACCATCTATATTAACACCTGACCATCTATATTCACACCTGACCATCTATATTGACACCTCACCATCTATATTCACACCTGACCATCTATACTCACACCTGCCCATCTATATCCGCACCTGACCATCTATATTCACACCTGACCGTCTATACTCACCCCTGACCATCTATATTCACACCTGGCCATCTATATTCACACCTGACCATCTATATGAACACCTGACCATCTATATTGACACCGGACCATCTATACTCACACCTGACCATCTATACTCACATCTGACCATCTATAGTCATCCCCGACCATCTATACTCACACCTGACCATCTATACTCAAACCTGACCATCAATATTCACCCCTGACCATCTATATTCACCCCTGACCATCCACTCACACCTGACCATCTATATTCACACCTGACCATCGATATTCACACCTGACCATCTATTCTCACACCTGACCATCTATGTTCACACCTGGCCATCTATATTAAAACCTGACCATCTATACTCACACCTGACCATCTATATTAACACCTGACCATCTATACTCATACCTGACCATGAATACTCTCACCTGACCATCTATCTTCACACCTGACCATCAATGTTCACACCTGATCATCTATATTCACCCCTGTCCATCTAAAATTAACAACTGACCATCTATACTCACACCTGACCATCTGTATGAACACCTGACCATCTCTCTTCACACCTGACCATCTATATTAACACCTGACCATCTATACTCACACCTGACCATCTATATTCACACCTGACCATCTATTCTCACACCTGACCATCTATATTAACACCTGACCATTTATACTCACACCTGACCATCTATACTCACACCTGACCATTTATATTCACACCTGACCATCTATACTCACACCTGAACATCTATATTCACACCTGACCATCTATATTCACACCTGACCTTCTATTCGCACACCTGACCATCTATACTCACACCTGACCATCCAAACTCACACCTGACCATCTATATTCACACCTGACCATCTATACTCACACCTGACCATCTATCTTCACACCTGACCATCTATATTCACACCTGACCATCTATACTCACACCTGACCATCTATACTCACACCTGACCATCTATATAAACACCTGACCATCCATCCTTCCACCTGACCATCTATACTCACACCTGACCATCTATATTCACACCTGACCATCTACACTCACACCTTACCATCGATACTCACTCCTGACCATCGATAGTCATACCTGACCATCTATATTCACACCTGACCATCTATACTCACACCTGACCATCTATACTCACACCTCACCATCTATATTCACACCTGACCATCTATACTAACACCTGACCATCTGTATTCACACCGGACCATCTATACTCACATCTGACCATCTATAATAACACCTGACCATCTGTACTCATACCAGACCATCTATATTCACACCTGACCATCTATACTCACACCTGACCATGTATATTCACACCTGACCATCTATACTCACACCTGACCATCTACATTCGCACCTGACCATCTATATTCACCTGACCATCTGTACTCACACCTGACCATCTATACTCACACCTGACCATCTGTACTCATACCTGACCATCTATATTCACACCTGACCATCTATACTCACACCTGACCATCGATGCTCTCACCTGACCATCTATTCTCACACCTGACCATCTATACTCACAGCTGACCATCTAAATTCACACCTGACCATCCATATTCACACCTGACAATCTATTCACACACCTGACCATCTATATTAACACCTGACCATCTATACTCACACCTGACCATCTACACTCACACCTGACCATCTATATTAACACCTGACCATCTATACTCACACCTCACCATCTATACTCACACCTGACCATCTATATTCTCACCTGACCATCTATATTCACACCTGACCATCTATTCTCACACCTGACCATCTATACTCACACCTGACCATCTATACTCACACCTGACCATCTATATTCACACCTGACCATCGATACTCACACCTGACCATCTATCTTCACACCTGACCATCTATATTCACACCTGACCATCTATACTCACACCTGACCATCTATACTCACACCTGACCATCTATATTCACCCCTGACCATCTATACTCTCACCTGACCATCTATACTCTCACCTGACCATCTATAATCACACCTGACCATCTATATTCACTCCTGACCATCCATATTCACTCCTGACCATCTATACTCACACCTGACCATCTATATTCACACCTGACCATCTATATTCACACCTGACCATCGATACTCACACCTGACCATCTATCTTCACACCTGACCATCTATATTCACACCTGACCATCTATACTCACACCTGACCCTCTATACTCACACCTGACCATCTATATTAACACCTGAACATCTATACTCACACCTGATCATCTATACTCACACCTGACCATATATATTCACACCTGACCATCTACACTCACACCTGACCATCGATACTCACACCTGACCATCGATACTCACACCGGACCATCTATACTCACATCTGACCATCTGTACTGACACCTGACCATCTATACTCATACCAGACCATATATATTCACACCTGAGCATCTATACTCACACCGGACCATTTATACTCACACCTGACCATCTATACTCATACCTGACCATCTATATTCACACCCGGATATCTATATTCACACCTGACCATCCATACTCAAACTTGACCTTCTATATTGACACCTGACCATCTAGACGAACACCAGACCATCTTTACTCAAACCTGAACAACTACATTCACACTTGACCATCTACACTCACACCTGACCATCTATATTCACACCTGAACATCTATACTCACACCTGACCATCTATATTCAAACCTGACCAACTATATTCACACCTGACCATCTTGACGCACACCAGAACATCTATGCTCACACCTGACCATCTATACTCACACCTGACCATCTATAGTCACACCTGACCATCTATATTCACACCTGACCATCTATATTCTCACCTGACCATCTATATTAACACCTGACCATCTATACTCACACCTGACCATCTATAATCACAACTGACCATCTATACTCTCACCTGACCATCTATATTCACTCCTGAACATCTATACTCACACCTGACCATCTATATTCACACCTGACCATCTATATTCTCACCTGACCATCTATATTAACACCTGACCATCTATACTCACTCCTGACCTTCTATATTCACACCTGACCATCAATATTCACACCTGACCACCTATATTCACACCTGACCATCTATACTCACACCTGACCATCTATACTCACACCTGACCAGCTATACTCACACCTGACCAGCAATACTCACTCCTGACCATCTATACTCACACCTGACCATCTATGCTCACACCTGACCATCTATAATCACACCTGACCATCTATATTCACACCTGACCATCTATACTCACACCTGACCATCTATACTCACACCTGACCATCTATATTCACACCTGACCATCTATACTCACACCTGACCATCTATACTCACACCTGACCATCTATATTCACACATGACCATCTATACTCACACCTGACCATCTACATTCACACCTGACCATCAATATTCACACCTGACCATCTATACTCACACCTGACCATCTATATTCACTCCTGACCATCTATACTCACACCTGACCATCTAAATGCACACCTGACCATCTATACTCACACCTGACCACCTATATTCACACCTGACCATCTATACTCTCACCTGACCATCTATATTAACACCTGAACTTCTATGCTCACACCTGACCATCTATATTCACACCTGACCATCTATATTAACACCTGACCATCTATATTCACACCAGACCATCTATATTCACACCTGACCACCTATATTCACACCTGACCATCTATACTCACACCTGACCATCTATACTCACACCTGACCAGCTATACTCACACCTGACCAGCTATACTCACTCCTGACCATCTATACTCACACCTGACCATCTATGCTCACACCTGACCATCTATAATCACACCTGACCATCTATATTCACACCTGACCATCTATACTCACACCTGACCATCTATACTCACACCTGACCATCTATATTCACACTTGACCATCTATACTCACACCTGACCATCTACATTCACTCCTGACCATCAATATTCACACCTGACCATCTATACTCGCACCTGACCATCTATATTCACACCTGACCATCTATATTCAAACCTGACCATCTATACTCACACCTGACCATCTATACTCACTCCTGACCACCTATATTCATACCTGACCATCTATATTCACACCTGACCATCTATACTCACTCCTGACCATCTATACTCACACCTGACCATCTAAATTCACACCTGACCATCTATACTCACCCCTGACCATCTATATTCTCACCTGACCATCTACACTCACACCTGACCATCTATACTCACACCTGACCATCTATATTCACACCTGACCATCTATACTCACACCTGACCATCTATATTTACACCTGACCATCAATATTCTCGCCTTACTATCTATATCCACATCGGACCATCTATACTCATACCCGACCATCTATACTCACACCTCAACTTCTATATTCACACCGGGCCATCTATATTCACACCTGACCATCTATACTCACACCTGACCATCTATATTCACACCTGACCATCTATACTCACACCTGACCATCTATATTCACACCTGACCATCTATACTCACACCTGACCGTCCATATTCACACCTGATCATCTATATTCACACCTGACCATCAATATTCACACCTGACCATCTATATTCACACCTGACCATCTATATTCACACCGGACCATCTATATTCACATCTGACCATCTATACTCACACGTGACCATCTATATTCACACCTGACCATCAATATTCACACCTGACCATCTATATTCACACCGGACCATCTATACTCACCCCTGACCATCTATATTCACACCTGGCCATCTATACTCACATCTGAACATCTATATTCACACCTGACCATCTATATTCACACCTAACCATCTATACTCACACCTGACCATCTATACTCACACCTGACCATCTATACTCACACCTGACCATCTATATTCACACCTGACCATCTATATTAACACCTGACCTTCTATATTGACACCGGACCATCTATACTCACACCTGACCATCTATACTCACACCTGACTGTCTATACTCACCCCTGACCATCTATACTCACACCTGACCATCTCTACTCACCCCTGACCATCTATATTCACACCTGACCATCAATATTCACACCTGACCATCGATCTTCACATCTGACCATCTATACTCACACCTGACCATCTATATTCACACCTGACCATCAATATTCACACCTGACCATCTATATTCACACCTGACCATCTATGCTCACCCCTGACCATCTATATTCACACCAGGCCATCTATACTCACACCTGAACATCTATATTCACACCTGACCATCTATATTCACACCTAACCATCTATACTCACACCTGACCATCTATACTCACACCTGACCATCTATATTCACACCTGACCTTCTATATTAACACCTGACCTTCTATATTGACACCGGACCATCTATACTCACACCTGACAATCTATACTCACACCTGACTGTCTATACTCACCCCTGACCATCTATACTCACACCTGACCATCTCTACTCACCCCTGACCATCTATATTCACACCTGACCATCAATATTCACACCTGACCATCTATCTTCACAGCTGACCATCTATATTCACACCTGACCAGCTATACTCACACCTGAGCATCTATACTCACACCTGACCATCTATACTCACCCCTGACCATCTATATTCACACCTGACAATCTATATTCACACCTGACCATCTATACTCACCCCTGACCATCTATATTCCCACCTGACCATCTATAGTCACCCCTGACCATCTATACTCACACCTGACGATCTATATATACCCCTGACCATCTATATTCACACCTGACCATCGATACTCACACCTGACTATCTATACTCACCCCTGACCATCTATATTCACACCTGACCATCTATACTCACACCTGACCATCTATACTCACACCTGACCATCTACACTCACGCCTGACCATCTATACTCACACCTGACTGTCTATACTCACCCCTGACCATCTATACTCACACCTGACCATCTCTACTCACCCCTGACCATCTATATTCACACCTGACCATCAATATTCACACCTGACCATCTATCTTCACATCTGACCATCTATACTCACACCTGACCATCTATATTCACACCTGACCATCAATATTCACACCTGACCACCTATATTCACACCTGACCATCTATGCTCACCCCAGACCATCCATATTCACACCTGGCCATCTATACTCACACCTGAACATCTATATTCACACCTGACCATCTATATTCACACCTAACCATCTATACTCACACCTGACCATCTATACTCACACCTGACCATATATATTCACTCCTGACCTTCAATATTAACACCTGACCTTCTATATTGACACCGGACCATCTATACTCACACCTGACAATCTATACTCACACCTGACTGTCTATACTCACCCCTGACCATCTATACTCACACCTGACCATCTATACTCACCCCTGACCATCTATATTCACACCTGACCATCTATATTCACACCTGACCATCTATACTCACACCTGACCATCTATACTCACACCTGACCATCTACACTCACCCCTGGCCATCTATATTCACACCTGACCATCTATACTCACCCCTGACCATCTATATTCACACCTGACCATCTATATTCACACCTGACCATCTATATTCACACCTGGCCATCTATACTCACACCTGACCATCTATACTCACCCCTGACCATCTATATTCACGCCTGACCATCTATACTTACCCCTGACCATCTATACTCACACCTGACCATCTCTACTCACCCCTGACCATCTATATTCACACCTGGCCATCTATACTCACACCTGACCATCTATATTCACACCTGACCATCTATATTCACACCTAACCATCTATACTCACACCTGACCATCTATACTCACACCTGACCATCTATACTCACACCTAACCATCTATATTCACACCTGACCATCTGTATTCACACCTGACCATCTATAGTCACACCTGACCTTCTATACTCACACCTGACCATCTATATTCACACAGGACCATCTACACTCACACCTGACAATCTATACTCATACCTCAACATCTATTTTCACACCTGACCATCTGTATTCACACCAGACCATCTATACTCACACCTGACCATCTATATTCACACCTAACCATCTATATTCACACCTGACCGTCTATATTCACACCTGACCATCTATACTCACACCTGACCATCTATATTCACACCTGACCATCTATACTCACACCTAACCATCTATATTCACCCCTGACTGTCTATATTCACACCTAACCATCTATATTCACATCTGACCATCTATATTCACACCTGACCGTCTATATTTATACCTGACCATCTATACTCACACCTGACCATCTATACTCACACCTAACCATCTATATTCACCCCTGACCATCTATACTCACACCTGACCATCTATATTCACACCTGACCATCAATATTCACACCTGACCATCTATAGTCACACCTGACCATCTATACTCACACCTGGCCATCTATACTCACCCATGACCATCTATATTCACACCTGACCATCAATATTCAATCCTGACCATCTATATTCACACCTGACCATCTATACTCACACCTGACCATCTATACTCACCCCTGACCATCTATATTCACACCTGACCATCTATATTTACCCCTGACCATCTATATTCACACCTGACCATCTATACTCACACCTGTCCATCAATATTCTCACCTGACCATCTATACTCACTCCTGACCATCTATACTCACCCCTGACCATCTATATTCACACCTGACGATCTATATTTACCCCTGACCATCTATATTCACACCTGACCATCGATACTCAAACCTGACCATCTATACTCACCCCTGACCATCTATATTCACACCTGACCATCTATACTCACACCTGACCATCTATACTCACACCTGACCATCCATACTCACACCTGACCATCTATATTCACACCTGACCATCTATAGTCACCCCTGACCATCTATATTCACACCTGACCATCTATATTCAGACCTGACCATCTATACTCACACCTGAGCATCTATACTCACACCTGACCATCTATACTCACCCCTGACCATCTATATTCACACCTGACAATCTATATTCACACCTGACCATCTATACTCACCCCTGACCATCTATATTCCCACCTGACCATCTATAGTCACCCCGGACCATCCATACTCACACCTGACCATCTATATTCACACCTGACCATCTATACTCACACCTGACCATCTATACTCACCCCTGACCATCTATATTCACACCTGACCATCTATACTCACACCTGACCATCTATACTCACACCTGACCATCTATACTCACACCTGACCATCTACACTCACCCCTGGCCATCTATATTCACACCTGACCATCTATACTCACCCCTGACCATCTATATTCACACCTGACCATCTATATTCACACCTGACCATCTATATTCACACCTGGCCATCTATACTCACACCTGACCATCTATACTCACCCCTGACCATCTATATTCACGCCTGACCATCTATACTTACCCCTGACCATCTATACTCACACCTGACCATCTCTACTCACCCCTGACCATCTATATTCACACCTGGCCATCTATACTCACACCTGACCATCTATATTCACACCTGACCATCTATATTCACACCTAACCATCTATACTCACACCTGATCATCTATACTCACACCTGACCATCTATACTCACACCTAACCATCTATATTCTCACCTGACCATCTGTATTCACACCAGACCATCTATACTCACACCTGACCGTCTATATTCACACCTTACCATCTATACTCACAGCTGACCATCTATACTCACACCTGACCATCTATACTCACACCTGACCATCTATATTCACACCTGAACATCTATACTCACACATGACCATCTATACTCACACCTGACCATCTATACTCACACCTGACCATGTATATTCGCACCTGACCATCTATATTCACACCTGACCATCTATATTCACACCTGACCATCTATACTCACACCTGACCATCTATACTCACACCTGACCATCTACACTCACCCCTGGCCATCTATATTCACACCTGACCATCTATACTCACCCCTGACCATCTATATTCACACCTGACCATCTATATTCACACCTGACCATCTATATTCACACCTGGCCATCTATACTCACACCTGACCATCTATACTCACCCCTGACCATCTATATTCACGCCTGACCATCTATACTTACCCCTGACCATCTATACTCACACCTGACCATCTCTACTCACCCCTGACCATCTATATTCACACCTGGCCATCTATACTCACACCTGACCATCTATATTCACACCTGACCATCTATATTCACACCTAACCATCTATACTCACACCTGACCATCTATACTCACACCTGACCATCTATACTCACACCTAACCATCTATATTCACACCTGACCATCTGTATTCACACCTGACCATCTATAGTCACACCTGACCTTCTATACTCACACCTGACCATCTATGTTCACACAGGACCATCTACACTCACACCTGACAATCTATACTCATACCTCAACATCTATATTCACACCTGACCATCTGTATTCACACCAGACCATCTATACTCACACCTGACCATCTATATTCACACCTAACCATCTATATTCACACCTGACCGTCTATATTCACACCTGACCATCTATACTCACACCTGACCATCTATATTCACACCTGACCATCTATACTCACACCTAGCCATCTATATTCACCCCTGACTGTCTATATTCACACCGAACCATCTATATTCACATCTGACCATCTATATTCACACCTGACCGTCTATATTTACACCTGACCATCTATACTCACACCTGACCATCTATACTCACACCTAACCATCTATATTCACCCCTGACCATCTATACTCACACCTGACCATCTATACTCACACCTGACCATCTACACTCACGCCTGACCATCTATACTCACACCTGACTGTCTATACTCACCCCTGACCATCTATACTCACACCTGACCATCTCTACTCACCCCTGACCATCTATATTCACACCTGACCATCAATATTCACACCTGACCATCTATCTTCACATCTGACCATCTATACTCACACCTGACCATCTATATTCACACCTGACCATCAATATTCACACCTGACCACCTATATTCACACCTGACCATCTATGCTCACCCCAGACCATCCATATTCACACCTGGCCATCTATACCTACACCTGAACATCTATATTCACACCTGACCATCTATATTCACACCTAACCATCTATACTCACACCTGACCATCTATACTCACACCTGACCATATATATTCACTCCTGACCTTCAATATTAACACCTGACCTTCTATATTGACACCGGACCATCTATACTCACACCTGACAATCTATACTCACACCTGACTGTCTATACTCACCCCTGACCATCTATACTCACACCTGACCATCTATACTCACCCCTGACCATCTATATTCACACCTGACCATCTATATTCACACCTGACCATCTATACTCACACCTGACCATCTATACTCACACCTGACCATCTACACTCACCCCTGGCCATCTATATTCACACCTGACCATCTATACTCACCCCTGACCATCTATATTCACACCTGACCATCTATATTCACACCTGACCATCTATATTCACACCTGGCCATCTATACTCACACCTGACCATCTATACTCACCCCTGACCATCTATATTCACGCCTGACCATCTATACTTACCCCTGACCATCTATACTCACACCTGACCATCTCTACTCACCCCTGACCATCTATATTCACACCTGGCCATCTATACTCACACCTGACCATCTATATTCACACCTGACCATCTATATTCACACCTAACCATCTATACTCACACCTGACCATCTATACTCACACCTGACCATCTATACTCACACCTAACCATCTATATTCACACCTGACCATCTGTATTCACACCTGACCATCTATAGTCACACCTGACCTTCTACACTCACACCTGACCATCTATATTCACACAGGACCATCTACACTCACACCTGACAATCTATACTCATACCTCAACATCTATATTCACACCTGACCATCTGTATTCACACCAGACCATCTATACTCACACCTGACCGTCTATATTCACACCTGACCGTCTATACTCACACCTGACCATCTATATTCACACCTGACCATCTATACTCACACCTAACCATCTATATTCACCCCTGACTGTCTATATTCACACCTAACCATCTATATTCACATCTGACCATCTATATTCACACCTGACCGTCTATATTTACACCTGACCATCTATACTCACACCTGACCATCTATACTCACACCTAACCATCTATATTCACCCCTGACCATCTATACTCACACCTGACCATCTATATTCACACCTGACCATCAATATTCACACCTGACCATCTATAGTCACACCTGACCATCTATACTCACACCTGGCCATCTATACTCACCCATGACCATCTATATTCACACCTGACCATCAATATTCAATCCTGACCATCTATATTCACACCTGACCATCTATACTCACACCTGACCATCTATACTCACCCCTGACCATCTATATTCACACCTGACCATCTATATTTACCCCTGACCATCTATATTCACACCTGACCATCTATACTCACACCTGTCCATCAATATTCTCACCTGACCATCTATACTCACTCCTGACCATCTATACTCACCCCTGACCATCTATATTCACACCTGACGATCTATATTTACCCCTGACCATCTATATTCACACCTGACCATCGATACTCAAACCTGACCATCTATACTCACCCCTGACCATCTATATTCACACCTGACCATCTATACTCACACCTGACCATCTATACTCACACCTGACCATCCATACTCACACCTGACCATCTATATTCACACCTGACCATCTATAGTCACCCCTGACCATCTATATTCACACCTGACCATCTATATTCAGACCTGACCATCTATACTCACACCTGAGCATCTATACTCACACCTGACCATCTATACTCACCCCTGACCATCTATATTCACACCTGACAATCTATATTCACACCTGACCATCTATACTCACCCCTGACCATCTATATTCCCACCTGACCATCTATAGTCACCCCGGACCATCCATACTCACACCTGACCATCTATATTCACACCTGACCATCTATACTCACACCTGACCATCTATACTCACCCCTGACCATCTATATTCACACCTGACCATCTATACTCACACCTGACCATCTATACTCACACCTGACCATCTATACTCACACCTGACCATCTACACTCACCCCTGGCCATCTATATTCACACCTGACCATCTATACTCACCCCTGACCATCTATATTCACACCTGACCATCTATATTCACACCTGACCATCTATATTCACACCTGGCCATCTATACTCACACCTGACCATCTATACTCACCCCTGACCATCTATATTCACGCCTGACCATCTATACTTACCCCTGACCATCTATACTCACACCTGACCATCTCTACTCACCCCTGACCATCTATATTCACACCTGGCCATCTATACTCACACCTGACCATCTATATTCACACCTGACCATCTATATTCACACCTAACCATCTATACTCACACCTGACCATCTATACTCACACCTGACCATCTATACTCACACCTAACCATCTATATTCTCACCTGACCATCTGTATTCACACCAGACCATCTATACTCACACCTGACCGTCTATATTCACACCTGACCATCTATACTCACAGCTGACCATCTATACTCACACCTGACCATCTATACTCACACCTGACCATCTATATTCACACCTGAACATCTATACTCACACATGACCATCTATACTCACACCTGACCATCTATACTCACACCTGACCATGTATATTCGCACCTGACCATCTATATTCACACCTGACCATCTATATTCACACCTGACCATCTATACTCACACCTGACCATCTATACTCACACCTGACCATCTACACTCACCCCTGGCCATCTATATTCACACCTGACCATCTATACTCACCCCTGACCATCTATATTCACACCTGACCATCTATATTCACACCTGGCCATCTATACTCACACCTGACCATCTATACTCACCCCTGACCATCTATATTCACGCCTGACCATCTATACTCACACCTGACCATCTCTACTCACCCCTGACCATCTATATTCACACCTGGCCATCTATACTCACACCTGACCATCTATATTCACACCTGACCATCTATATTCACACCTAACCATCTATACTCACACCTGACCATCTATACTCACACCTGACCATCTATACTCACACCTAACCATCTATATTCACACCTGACCATCTGTATTCACACCTGACCATCTATAGTCACACCTGACCTTCTATACTCAACCTGACCATCTATATTCACACAGGACCATCTACACTCACACCTGACAATCTATACTCATACCTCAACATCTATATTCACACCTGACCATCTGTATTCACACCAGACCATCTATACTCACACCTGACCATCTATATTCACACCTAACCATCTATATTCACACCTGACCGTCTATATTCACACCTGACCATCTATACTCACACCTGACCATCTATATTCACACCTGACCATCTATACTCACACCTAGCCATCTATATTCACCCCTGACTGTCTATATTCACACCTAACCATCTATATTCACATCTGACCATCTATATTCACACCTGACCGTCTATATTTACACCTGACCATCTATACTCACACCTGACCATCTATACTCACACCTAACCATCTATATTCACCACTGACCATCTATACTCACACCTGACCATCTATATTCACACCTGACCATCAATATTCACACCTGACCATCTATAGTCACACCTGACCATCTATACTCACACCTGGCCATCTATACTCACCCCTGACCATCTATATTCACACCTGACCATCAATATTCAATCCTGACCATCTATATTCACACCTGACCATCTATACTCACACCTGACCATCTATACTCACCCCTGACCATCTATATTCACACCTGACCATCTATATTTACCCCTGACCATCTATATTCACACCTGACCATCTATACTCACACCTGTCCATCAATATTCTCACCTGACCATCTATACTCACTCCTGACCATCTATACTCACCCCTGACCATCTATATTCACACCTGACGATCTATATTTACCCCTGACCATCTATATTCACACCTGACCATCGATACTCAAACCTGACCATCTATACTCACCCCTGACCATCTATATTCACACCTGACCATCTATACTCACACCTGACCATCTATACTCACACCTGACCATCCATACTCACACCTGACCATCTATATTCACACCTGACCATCTATAGTCACCCCTGACCATCTATATTCACACCTGACCATCTATATTCAGACCTGACCATCTATACTCACACCTGAGCATCTATACTCACACCTGACCATCTATACTCACCCCTGACCATCTATATTCACACCTGACAATCTATATTCACACCTGACCATCTATACTCACCCCTGACCATCTATATTCCCACCTGACCATCTATAGTCACCCCTGACCATCTATACTCACACCTGACCATCTATATTCACACCTGACCATCTATACTCACACCTGACCATCTATACTCTCCCCTGACCATCTATATTCACACCTGACCATCTATACTCACACCTGACCATCTATACTCACACCTGACCATCTATACTCACACCTGACCATCTACACTCACCCCTGGCCATCTATATTCACACCTGACCATCTATACTCACCCCTGACCATCTATATTCACACCTGACCATCTATATTCACACCTGACCATCTATATTCACACCTGGCCATCTATACTCACACCTGACCATCTATACTCACCCCTGACCATCTATATTCACGCCTGACCGTCTATACTTACCCCTGACCATCTATACTCACACCTGACCATCTCTACTCACCCCTGACCATCTATATTCACACCTGGCCATCTATACTCACACCTGACCATCTATATTCACACCTGACCATCTATATTCACACCTAACCATCTATACTCACACCTGACCATCTATACTCACACCTGACCATCTATACTCACACCTAACCATCTATATTCTCACCTGACCATCTGTATTCAAACCTGACCATCTATAGTCACACCTGACCTTCTATACTCACACCTGACCATCTATATTCACACAGGACCATCTACACTCACACCTGACAATCTATACTCATACCTCAACATCTATATTCACACCTGACCATCTGTATTCACACTAGACCATCTATACTCACACCTGACCGTCTATATTCACACCTGACCATCTATACTCACAGCTGACCATCTATACTCACACCTGACCATCTATACTCACACCTGACCATCTATATTCACACCTGAACATCTATACTCACACATGACCATCTATACTCACACCTGACCATCTATACTCACACCTGACCATGTATAATCGCACCTGACCATCTATATTCACACCTGACCATCTATATTCACACCTAACCATCTATATTCACACCTGACCGTCTATATTCACACCTGACCATCTATACTCACACCTGACCATCTATATTCACACCTGACCATCTATACTCACACCTAACCATCTATATTCACCCCTGACTGTCTATATTCACACCTAACCATCTATATTCACATCTGACCATCTATATTCACACCTGACCGTCTATATTTACACCTGACCATCTATACTCACACCTGACCATCTATACTCACACCTAACCATCTATATTCACCCCTGACCATCTATACTCACACCTGACCATCTATATTCACACCTGACCATCAATATTCACACCTGACCATCTATAGTCACACCTGACCATCTATACTCACACCTGGCCATCTATACTCACCCCTGACCATCTATATTCACACCTGACCATCAATATTCAATCCTGACCATCTATATTCACACCTGACCATCTATACTCACACCTGACCATCTATACTCACCCCTGACCATCTATATTCACACCTGACCATCTATATTTACCCCTGACCATCTATATTCACACCTGACCATCTATACTCACACCTGTCCATCAATATTCTCACCTGACCATCTATACTCACTCCTGACCATCTATACTCACCCCTGACCATCTATATTCACACCTGACGATCTATATTTACCCCTGACCATCTATATTCACACCTGACCATCGATACTCAAACCTGACCATCTATACTCACCCCTGACCATCTATATTCACACCTGACCATCTATACTCACACCTGACCATCTATACTCACACCTGACCATCTATACTCACACCTGACCATCCATACTCACACCTGACCATCTATATTCACACCTGACCGTCTATAGTCACCCCTGACCATCTATATTCACACCTGACCATCTATATTCAGACCTGACCATCTATACTCACACCTGAGCATCTATACTCACTCCTGACCATCTATACTCACCCCTGACCATCTATATTCACACCTGACAATCTATATTCACACCTGACCATCTATACTCACCCCTGACCATCTATATTCCCACCTGACCATCTATAGTCACCCCTGACCATCTATACTCACACCTGACCATCTATATTCACACCTGACCATCTATACTCACACCTGACCATCTATACTCACCCCTGACCATCTATATTCACACCTGACCATCTATACTCACACCTGACCATCTATATTCACACCTGACCATCTATACTCACACCTGACCATCTATATTCACACCTGACCATCTATATTCACACCTGACCTTCTATACTCACACCTGACCATCTATATTCACACAGGACCATCTATACTCACACCTGACAATCTATACTCACTCCTCAACATCTATATTCACACCTGACCATCTGTATTCACACCAGACCATCTATACTCACACCTGACCGTCTATATTCACACCTGACCATCTATACTCTCACCTGACCATCTATACTCACACCTGACCATCTATATTCACACCTGACCATCTATACTCACACATGACCATCTATATTCACACCTGACCATCTATACTCACACCTGACCATCTATATTCACAAATGACCATCTATCTTCACATCTGACCATCTATACTCACCCCTGACCATCTATATTCACACCTGACCATCTATATTCACACCTGACCATCTATACTCACACCTGACCATCTATATTCACACCTGACCATCTATATTCACACCTGACCATCTATATTCACACCTGGCCATCTATACTCACACCTGACCATCTATACTCACCCCTGACCATCTATATTCACACCTGACCATCTATACTCACCCCTGACCATCTATACTCACACCTGACCATCTATACTCACCCCTGACCATCTATATTCACACCTGACCATCTATACTCACCCCTGACCATCTATATTCACACCTGACCATCTATACTCACACCTGACCATCTCTACTCACCCCTGACCATCTATATTCACACATGGCCATCTATACTCACTCCTGACCATCTATATTCACACCTGACCATCTATATTCACACCTAACCATCTATACACACACCTGACCATCTATACTCACACCTGACCATCTATACTCACACCTGACCATCTATATTCACACCTGACCATCTGTATTCACACCTGACCATCTATATTCACACCTGACCTTCTATACTCACACCTGACCATCTATATTCACACAGGACTTTCTATACTCACACCTGACAATCTATACTCACACCTCAACATCTATATTCACACCTGACCATCTGTATTCACACCAGACCATCTATACTCACACCTGACCGTCTATATTCACACCTGATCATCTATACTCACTGCTGACCATCAATACTCACACCTGACCATCTATACTCACACCTGACCATCTATATTCACACCTGATAATCTATACTCACACATGACCATCTATACTCACACCTGACCATCTATACTCACACCTGACCATCTATATTCGCACCTGACCATCTATATTCACACCTGACCATCTATATTCACACCTAACCATCTATATTCACATCTGACCATCTATATTCACACCTGACCGTCTAAATTCACACCTGACCATCTATACTCACACCTGACCATCTATATTCACACCTGACCATCTATACTCACACCTAACCATCTATATTCACCCCTGACTGTCTATATTCACACCTAACCATCTATATTCACATCTGACCATCTATATTCACACCTGACCGTCTATATTCACACCTGACCATCTATACTCACACCTGACCATCTATACTCACACCTAACCATCTATATTCACCCCTGACCAACTATACTCGCACCTGACCATCTATATTCACACCTGACCATCAATATTCACACCTGACCATCTATATTCACACCTGACCATCTATACTCACACCTGGCCATCCATACTCACACCTGACCATCTATATTCACACCTGACCATCAATATTCACACCTGACCATCTATATTCACACCTGACCATCTATACTCACACCTGACCATCTATACTCACCCCTGACCATCTATATTCACACCTGACCATCTATATTTACCCCTGACCATCTATATTCACACCTGACCATCTATACTCACACCTGTCCATCAATATTCTCACCTGACCATCTATACTCACACCTGACCATCTATACTCACCCCTGACCATCTATATTCACACCTGACGATCTATATTTACCCCTGACCATCTATATTCACACCTGACCATCGATACTCACACCTGACCATCTACACTCACCCCTGACCATCTATATTCACACCTGACCATCTATACTCACACCTGTCCATCTATACTCACACCTGACCATGTATACTCACACCTGACCATCCATACTCACACCTGACCATCTATATTCACACCTGACCATGTATACTCACCCCTGACCATCTATATTCACACCTGACCATCTATATTCAGACCTGACCATCTATACTCACACCTGACCATCTATACTCACACCTGACCATCTATACTCACCCCTGACCATCTGTATTCACACCTAACAATCTATATTCACACCTGACCATCTATACTCACCCCTGACCATCTATATTCACACCTGACCATCTATACTCACACCTGTCCATCTATACTCACACCTGACCATCTATACTCACCCCTGACCATCCATACTCACACCTGACCATCTATATTCACACCTGACCATCTATACTCACCCCTGACCATCTATCTTCACACCTGACCATCTGTATTCACACCAGACCATCTATACTCACACTTGACCATCTATATTCACACCTGACCATCTGTATTCACACCTGACCATCTATATTCACACCTGACCTTCTATACTCACACCTGACCATCTATATTCTCACAGGACCATCTATACTCACACCTGACAATCTATACTCACACCTCAACATCTATATTCACACCTGACCATCTGTATTCACACCAGACCATCTATACTCACACCTGACCGTCTATATTCACACCTGACCATCTATACTCACAGCTGACCATCTATACTCACACCTGACAATCTATATTCACACCTGACCATCTGTACTCACCCCTGACCATCTATATTCACACCTGACCATCTATATTCACACCTGACCATCTATACTCACACCTGAGCATCTATACTCACACCTGACCATCTATACTCACCCCTGACCATCTATATTCACACCTGACAATCTATATTCACACCTGACCATCTATACTCACCCCTGACCATCTATATTCCCACCTGACCATCTATAGCCACTCCTGACCATCTATACTCACACCTGACCATCTATATTCACACCTGACCATCTATACTCACACCTGACCATCTATACTCACCCCTGACCATCTATATTCACACCTGACCATCTATACTCACACCTGACCATCTATATTCACACCTGACCATCTATACTCACACCTGACCATCTATATTCACACCTGACCATCTATATTCACCCCTGACCATCTATATTCACACCTGACCATCTATATTCACACCTGACCGTCTATACTCACACCTGACCATCTATACTCACACCTGACCATCTATATTCACACCTGACCATCTATACTCACTCCTCAACATCTATATTCACACCTGACCATCTGTATTCACACCAGACCATCTATATTCACACCTGACCATCTATACTCACACCTGACCATCTATACTCACCCCTGACCATCTATACTCACACCTGACCGTCTATATTCACACCTGACCATCTAAACTCACACCTGACCATCTATACTCACACCTGACCATCTATACTCACACCTGACCATCTATATTCACACCTGACCATCTATACTCACCCCTGACCATCTATACTCACACCTGAACATCTATATTCACACCTGTCCATCAATATTCTCACCTGACCATCTATACTCACACCTGACCATCTATACTCACCCCTGACCATCTATATTCACACCTGACGATCTATATTTACCCCTGACCATCTATATTCACACCTGACCATCGATACTCACACCTGACCATCTATACTCACCCCTGACCATCTATATTCACACCTGACCATCTATACTCACACCTGTCCATCTATACTCACACCTGACCATCTATACTCACACCTGACCATCTATATTCACAAATGACCATCTATATTCACAGCTGACCATCTATACACACCCCTGACCATCTATACTCACACCTGACCGTCTATATTCACACCTGACCATCTATACTCACACCTGACCATCTATACTCACACCTGGCCATCTATATTCACACCTGACCATCTATACTCACCCCTGACCGTCTATCCTCACACCTGACCGTCTATATTCACACCTGACCATCTATACTCACCCCTGACCGTCTATACTCACACCTGACCGTCTATATTCACACCTGACCATGTATATTCTCACCTGACCATCTAGGGGAAATTTTGTCCTGCCTACATAACTCTCATACACATCCTGGCTGGCTAAAATGAATTGTCCATCGCCAATCCACCTAATGCCCACATCTTGGGACACTGAGGGGAGAATTCGCTCGTCCAATCTCCCTAAGTAACACATCTTGGGACACTAAGGGGAGAATTAGCTCGACCAATCCCCCTAAGTTACACATGTTGGGACACTAGGGGGGAACCCACCTTACCTACACATCTTCGAACAAAAACGGGTAATTTAACATGGCCAATCCACATCTCGTACACTTCTTGGGACTGTAAGAGGATATTTTGTATGGCTAATTCAGGGCTCATAAATATCTTTGGAAACTAAGAGGCAACTTAGCCTGGCCAATCCACCTCTCATACACATCTTGGGACACTAAGGGCCAATCCACCAAACCTCCACATTTTGGGACACTAAGAGGCAATTTAGCCTGGCCAATTCACCGAACATACATATCTTGGAACGTTAAGGGGATTTTAACATGTCTAATTCTCCACTCATCTACATCTCGGGACGCTGAAGTTAATTTGGCATGGCCAATCAACCTAACCCGCACATCTTTGGACTGTGGGAGGAAACTGCAGCACCCGGAGGAAACCCACGCAGACATGAGGAGAATGTGCAAACTTCACACAGACAGTGACCTGAGCTGGGAATCGAACCTGGGTCACTGGAGCTGTGAAGAATCAGTGCTACCCACTGTGCTGACATGTCACTGTTGAGTTTGTTGGTATTTTTTCATATTGTAGTTGTTGTTGGATTTGTTGGTGTATTTCAATGTTGAGTTTGATTTTGGACTTGTTGGTGTATTTCAATGCTGAGGTTGTTGTTGGATTTATTGGTGTATTTCAATGTTGAATTTGTTGTTGGATTTGTTGGTGTTTTTTCATGTTGATGTTGTTGTTGGATTTGTTGGTGTTTTTTCAATGTTGAGGTTGTTGTTGGATTTGTTCATATCTTTCAAGTTGTGGTTGTTGTTGGATTTGTTGGTGTTTTTCACCATTGTGTTAGTTGTTGAACTTGTTGGCATTTTTCAATGCTGAGGTTGTTGTTGGATTTGTTGGTGTTTTTTCAATGTTGACGTTGTTGTTGGATTGGATGGTGTTTTCCACTGTTGTGGCTGTCGTTGGATTTGTTGGTGTTTTTCAATTTTGAGGTTGTTGTAGGATTTGTTGTTGTTTTTAACTGTTGAAGTTGTTGTTGGATTTGTTGATGTTTTTTCAATTTTCAGGTTGTAGTTGAATTTGATGATATTTTTCAAGTTTGAGGTTGATGTTGCATTTGTTTGTGCTCTTCACTGTTGTAGTTGTTGTTGGAAGGCGAATGGGATGCTGGCCTTCATAGCGAGGGGGATTGAATATAAAAGTAGGGAGGTCTTGCTGCGGCTGTATAGGGCATTGGTGAGGCCGCAGCTGGAGTACTGTGTGCAGTTTTGGGCGCCGTACTTACGCAAGGACATTTTGGACTTGGAGGGAGTGCAGAGGAGGTTTACTAGGCTGATGCCGGAGTTGAGGGGGTTGAGCTATGAGGAGAGGCTGAATAGATTAGGCTTGTACTCGTTAGAGTTTAGAAGAATGAGGGGAGATCTCATTGAGACGTATAAGATGATGAATGGGATGGATAGGATAGAGGTGGAGAGACTCTTCCCGCTCAGAAAGGACAGTAGGACTAGGGGGCACAGCCTCAAGATAAAGGGGGGGCGGTTTAGAACGGAGTTGAGGAGGAACTTATTCACTCAAAGGGTGGTGAATCTCTGGAATTCTCTGCCCGTTGAAGTGGTGGAGGCTGCCTCGCTAAATATTTTTAAGACGCGGGTTGATGGGTTTTTGATAAGAGAGGGGATTAAGGGTTATGGGGAGAGGGCGGGAAAGTGGAACTGAGCAGCGACAGATCAGCCATGATCTTATTGAATGGCGGGGTAGGCTCGAAGGGCTAGATGGCCTCCTCCTGCTCCTATTTCTTATGTTCTTATGTTCTTATGATTTGTTGGTGTTTTTCAATGTTGAGGTTGTTGTTAAAATTGTTGGTGTTTTTCACAATTGTGGTTGTAGTTGAAATTGTGTTTCTCAATGTTGATGGTGTTGGATTTGTTTGTTTTTTTTCAATGTAGTGGTTGTTCTGGGAATTGTTAGTGTTTTTCACTGTCATGGTTGCTGTTGAATAGGTTGGTGTTTTCAATGTTGAGGTTTTTGTTGGATTTGTTGGTGTTTTTTTCCAAGTTGAGGTTGTTGTTGGATTTGTTGGTGTTTTTCAATCTTGAGTTTTTGTTGGATTTGTTGGTGTTTTTCAATGTTGAGGTTATTGTTGGATTTGTTGGTGTTTTTCACTGTTGTAGATGTTGTTGGATTTGTTGGTGTTTTTATTAATGTTGAGGTTGTTGTTGGATTTGTTGGTGTTTTTGTTCATGTTGAGGTTATTGTTGGATTTGTTGGTGTTTTTCAATGTTGAGGTTGTTGTTGGATTTATTGGTGTTTTTTAATGTTGAGGTTGTTTTTGGATTTGTTGGTGTGTTTTAATGTTGAGGTTGTTGTTGGATTTATTGGTGTTTTTCAATGTTATTGTTGTTGGATTTGTTGGTGTGTTTTAATGTTGAGGTTTTGTGTTGGATTTGTTGGTGTTTTTCAATGTTGATGTTGTTGGATTTGTTGGTGTTTTTAATGTTGAGGTTGTTGTTGGATTTGTTGTTGTTTTTTAATGTTGAGGTTGTTGTTGGATTTGTTGGTGTTTTTTAATGTTGAGGTTGTTGTTGGATTTGTTGGTGTTTTTCACTGTTGAGGTTGTTGTTGGATTTGTTGGTGTTTTTTATTGTTGAGGTTGTTGTTGGGTTTGTTGGTGTTTTTTAATGTTGAAGTTGTGTGGGTTTTCTCCGGGTGCTCCGGTTTCCTCCCATACCCCAAAAATGTGCTCTTAGGCTGATTGGTCCAACAAATTGTCCCTAAATTAGTCTTCCCTCAATCTTCCCCAATAGGTGTAGACAAAGGTCATGGGTAGAGGAGGGCAGTCATAATGTTAAAATGGCGGCGGGGGCTCGTTGGGCCGAAGGGCCTGTTTCCTGGGCTGTGATGTTCTTTGTTCTTTGTAACCTCAACATTGAAAAGCACCAACAAATCCAACAACAACCTCAACATTGAAAAGCACCAACAAATCCAACAACAACCTCAACATTGAAAAGCACCAACAAATCCAACAACAACCTCAACATTGAAAAGCACCAACAAATCCAACAACAACCTCAACATTGAAAAACACCAACAAATCCAACAATAATTCAAAATTGAGAAATATCTACAATTTCAACAACTACATCAGCAAAAAACACCAACAAATCCAACAACAACCTGAGAATGAAAAAAAAAACAATATTTCCAACAACAAACTAAACATTGAAAAACACCAACAATTTTGTACAACCTTGACACACTACAGGGCAACATGTCATGGCCAATCAACCTAACCTACACACCTTGGGACAGTACGAGGCAATGTGGTTTGGACAACCATCTCAAACAACCATCTCAACATTGAAAAACATCAACAAATCCAACAACAACCTGAGAAAGAAATAAACACCAATATTTCCACCAACCAAAAAATTAAAAACAAAACAAGTTCAGCAACAATCTCAGATTTGAAAACCATCAACAATTTCAACAACAACCACAACTGCAAAAAAAACCAACAATCCAACAACAACCTCAAAATTGAAAAACACCCACAAAGACCCAGACCCAGAGACCCAGACACTCAGAGACACAGAGACACCGAGACACCAAGACTCAGAAACTCAGAGACAGAGAGACACAGCGACGCAGCGACTCAGAGACTCAGAGACACAGGAACACAGAGATTCAAAGAATCAGGGACGCAGGGACACAGAGACACAGGGACTCAGAGACACAGAGACACAGGGCCACAGAGACACAGGGACTCGGAGACACAAACTTTCTGAGACAAGGAGGCACAGGAACACAGAGACTGCGAGAATCAAAAACACAGAGACTCAGAGACCAAGGGAAACCGAGACACCGAGACCTGAGACTCAGAGACACAGAGACACCGAGACTCAAAGACACAGAGACACAGAGACTCTGAGACCCAATAACACAGAGACACAGAGACTCTGAGACACAGTGATGCAGAGATTCAAAGACTCAGAGACACAGAGACGTAGCGACTCAGAGACTCAGAGATTCAAAGACTCAGAGACACAGGGACACAGAGACACCAAGACTCGGAGACACAAAGTTTCAGAGACAAGGAAGCGCAGGAACACAGAGACTGCGGGACACAGAGACACAGAGACACAGAGACACCAAGACTCAGAGACACAGAGACTCAGAGAGCCAGAGTCACAAAGACTCAGAGACACAGAGAGTCAGAGATACAGAGACTCAGAGACACAGAGGCACCGAGACTCAGAGACACAGGGACAACGAGGTTCAGAGTCTCAGAGACACAGAGAGTCAGAGACACCGAGACACCGAGACTCAGACACTCAGAGACACAGAGACACAGAGACTCAGAGGCTCAGAGACGAAGAGGCAAAGAGACACATGGACACAGGGACACAGAGCTTCATAGACCGAGAGAAACAGAGACACAGAGACACTGAGACTCACAGACTCACAGACTCAGAGACGCAGACACGAGACACAGAGACACAGAGACACCGAGACTCAGACACTCAGAGACACAGACTCAGGGACACAGAGACACAGAGATTCAGAGACACAGAAACACTGAGACACAGAGACACGGAGAACATAAGAACATAAGAAATAGGAGCAGGAGTAGGCCATCTAGCCCTTCAAGCCTGCCCCGCCATTCAATAAGATCATGGCTGATCTGTCGTGGCTCAGTTCCACATTCCCGCCCTCTCCCCATAACCCTTAATCCCCTCTCTTATCAAAAACCCATCAACCCGCGTCTTAAAAATATTTAGCGAGGCAGCCTCCACCACTTCAACGGGCAGAGAATTCCAGAGATTCACCACCCTTTCAGTGAAGAAGTTCCTCCTCAACTCCGTTCTAAACCGCCCCCCCTTTATCTTGAGGCTGTGCCCCCTAGTCCTACTGTCCTTTCTGAGCGGGAAGAGTCTCTCCACCTCTACCCTATCCATCCCATTCATTATCTTATACGTCTCTATAAGATCCCCCCTCATTCTTCTAAACTCTAACGAGTACAGGCCCAGTCTATTTAGTCTCT
>NW_027649885.1:65000-167500 GCF_965287045.1 Carcharhinus amblyrhynchos
TGTCTCTGTGTCTACGTGTCTCAGTGCCTCAGTGTCTCTGTGTATCTGTGCCTCAGTGTCTATGTGTCTCTGTGTCTCAGTGCCTCAGTGTCTCAGTGTCTCAGGGTCTCAGAGTCTCCGTGTCTCTGAGTCTATGTGTCTCTGTGTTTCTGTGTCTCTGTGCCTCAGAGTCTCAGTGTCTCAGTGTCTCAGAGTCTCAGTGTCTCTGCGCCTCAGTGTCTCTGTGTCTCTGTGACTCTGTGACTCTGTGTCTCAGTGTTTCAGAGTCTCAGTGCCTCCGTGTCTCTGTGTCTCTGTGCCTCAGTGTCTCAGTGACTTAGTGTCTCAGAGTCTCAGTGTCTCTGTGCCTCAGTGACTCAGTGTCTCAGTGTCACAGAGTCCCAGTGTCTCTGTGTCTCAGTGTCTCAGTGTCTCAGAGTCTCAGTGTCTCTGTGTCTCAGTGTCTATGTGCCTCAGTGTCTCATTGTCTCAGTGTCACAGAGTCTCAGTGTCTCTGTGTCTCAGTGTCTCAGTTTCTCTGTGCCTCAGTGTCTCAGTGTCTCAGTGTCTCAGTGCCTCAGTGTCTCAGAGTTCAGTGTCTCAGTGTCTCAGAGTCACCGTGTCTCAGTGTCTCAGTGTTTCAGAGTCTCAGTGTCTCTGTGTCTCAGTCTCTCTTTGCCTCAGTGTCTCCGTGTCTCTCTGTCTCTGTTTCTCTGTGTTTCAGTGTCTCTGTGTCAGTGTGCCTCAGTGTCTCAGTGACTCAGTGTCTCAGAGTCTCAGTGTCTCTGTGTCTCAGAGACTCTGTGTCTCTGCGTCTCTGTGTCTCAGTGTCTCTGTGCCTCTGTGTCTCAGTATCTCAGTGTCTCTGTGTCTCAGAGACTCTGTGTCTCTGCGTCTCTGTGTCTCAGTGTCTATGTGCCTCTGTGTCTCAGTGTCTCTGTGTGTCTGTCTCAGTGTCTCTGTGCCTCTGTGTCTCAGTATCTCAGTGTCTCTGTGTCTCAGAGTCTCAGTGTCTCTTTGTCTCAGTGCCTCAGTGCCTCAGTGTCTCAGTGTCTCAGTGTGTCTGTCTCAGTGCCTCAGAGTATCAGTGTCTCTGTGTCTCAGTGTTTCTGTGCCTCAGTGTCTCTGTGTCTGTGTCTCAGTGTCTCAGTGTCTCATAGTTTCAATTTCTCTGTGTCTCCGTGTCTCAGTGTCTCCGTGTCTCTGTGACATGTGTCTCTGTGTCTCAGTCTCTCTGTGCCTCAGTGTCTCAGTGTCTCACTGACTTAGTGTCTCAGAGTCTCAGTGTCTCAGTGTCTCAGAGTCTCAGTGTCTCAGCGTCTCAGAGTCTCAGTGTCTCAGTGACTCAGAGTCTCTTTGTCTCTGAGTCTCTGTGTCTCTGTGTTACTGTGCCTCTGTGTCTCAGTGTCTCAGTATCTCTGTGCCACTGTGTCTCAGTGTCTCAGAGTCTCAGTGTCTCAGTGTCTCAGAGTCTCAGTGTCTCAGTGTCTCTGTGTTTCAGTGTCTCAGAGTCTCTGTGTCTCTGCATCTCTGTGTCTCAGTGTCTCAGTGTCTATGTGCCTCATTGTCTCATTGTTTCAGTGTCTCAGTGTCTCTGTGCCTCAGTGTCCCTGCACCTCTGTGTCTCAGAGTCTCAGTGTCTCAGAGAATCAGTGTCTCTGTGTCTCTGTGTCTGTGTCTCAGTGTTTCAGTGTCTCATAGATTCAGTGTCTCTGTGTCTCAGTGTCTCAGTGTCTCTGTATCTCAGTGTCTCAGAGCCTCCGTGTCTCTGTGACTCTGTGTCTCTTTGTCTCAGTGTCTCTGTGCCTCAGTGTCTCAGTGACTCAGTGTCTCAGAGTCTCAGTGTCTTTGTGTCTCTATGTCTCAGTGTATCAGTGTCTCAGAGTCTCAGTGTCTCAGTGTTTCCGAGTCTCAGTGTCTCTGTCTCTCTGTGTCTACGTGTCTCTGTGTCTACGTGTCTCTGTGTCTCAGTGTCTCAGTGTCTCTGTGTCTCAGTGTCTCAGTGTGTCTGTGTCTCAGTGTCTCAGTGTCTCTGTGTCTCAGTGTCTCAGTGTGTCTGTGTCTCAGTGTCTCAGAGTATCAGTGTCTCAGTGTCTCTGTGTCACAGTGTCTGTGCGCCTCAGAGTCTCAGTGTCTCACAGTCTCTGTGTCTCTGGGTCTGTGTCTCAGTGTCTCAGTGTCTCAGTGTCTCATAGTTTCAGTGTCTCTGTGTCTCAGTGTCTCTGTATCTCCGTGTCTCAGATTCTCAGTGTCTCAGAGTCTCAGTGCCTCCGAGTCTCTTTGTCTCTGAGTCACTGTGTCTCTGTGTTTCTGTGTCTCTGTGTCTCAGTGTCTCAGTATCTCTGTGCCTCTGTGTCTCATTTTCTCAGAGTCTCAGTGCCTCAGTGTCCCAGTGTCTCTGTACCTCAGTGCCTCTGTGCCTCTGTGTCTCAGAGTCACTGTGTCTCTGTGTCTCTGTGCCTCAGTGCGTCAGTGTCTCAGCGTCTCAGTGACTCAGTGTCTCAGAGTCTCACTGTCTTTGTGTCTCTGTGTCTCAGTGTATCAGAGTCTTAGAGTCTCAGTGTCTCAGTGTCTCAGAGTCTCAATGTTTCAGAGTCTCAGTGTCTCTGTGTCTCTGTGTCTCAGTGTCTCTTTGCCTCAGTGTCTCAGTGTGTCAGCCTCTCTGTGTCTACGTGTCTCTGTGTCTCAGTGTCCCTGGGTCTCTGTGCCTCAGTGTCTCAGTGTCTCTGTGTCTCAGTGTCTCAGTGTCTCTGTGTCTGTGTGTCTCAGAGTCTCAGTGTCTCAGTGTCTCTGTGTTTCTGTGTCTCTGTGTCTCAGTGTCTCAGTATCTCTGTGCCTCTGTGTCTCAGTGTCTCAGTGTTTCAGTGTCTCAGTGTCTCAGAGTCTCAGTGTCTCAGTGTTCTGTGTCTGTGTCTCAGTGTCTCAGTGTCTCTGTGTCTCAGTGTCTCAGTATCTCTGTGCCTCTGTGTCTCAGTGTCTCAGTGTTTCAGTGTCTCAGTGTCTCAGTGTCTCAGTGTCTCAGTGTCTCAGAGTCTCAGTGTCTCTGTGCCTCAGTGTCTCAGTGTCTCTGTGCCTCAGTGTCTCTGTGCCTCAGTGTCTCAGTGTCTATGTGTTTCTGTGTCTCAGTTTCTCTGTGTCTCAGTCTCTCTGCGTCTCTGCGTGTCTGGGTCTCAGTGTCTTTGCGTCTCGGGTTTCTGTGTCTCTGCGTCTCTGGGTCTCAGGGTCTCTGTGTCTCTGCGTCTCAGTGTCTCTGCGTCTCTGTGTCTCTTCGTCCCAGGGTCTCTGCGTCTCAGCGTCTCTTCGACTCAGTGTCTCTGCTTCTCAGTGTCTCTGCGTGTCTGCGTCTCTGCGTCTCAGTCTCTCTGCGTCTCTGCGTCTCAGTGTCTTTGCGTCTCGGGTTTCTGTGTCTCTGCGTCTCTGGGTCTCAGGGTCTCAGGGTCTCTGCGTCTCTGGATCTCAGTGTCTCTGCTCCTTAGTGTCTCTGCGTCTCTGCGACTCTGGGACTCTGTGTCTCTGCGTCTCAGGGTCTCTGCATCTCCGGGTCTCTTTGTCTCAGGGTCTCTGCGTCTCAGAGTCTCTGCGTCTCAGAGTCTCCGCGTCTCAGACTCTCTGGGTCTCAGGGTCTCTGCGTCTCAGAGTCTCTGCGTCTCAGGGTCTCTGCGTCTCTGGGTCTCAGTGTCTCTGCGTCTCGGGTTTCTGTGTCTCTGCGTCTCTGCGTCTCAGGGTCTCTGCGTCTCTGCGTCTCAGTGTCTCTGCGTCTCAGGTTCTCTGCTACTCAGTGTCTCTGCTTCTCAGTGTCTCTGCGTTTCTGCGCCTCTGCGTTTTTGGGTCTCAGGGCCTCTGCATCTCAGAGTCTCTGGGTCACTGCGTCTCTGCGTCTCTGGGTCTCAGTGTCTCTGTGTCTCTGCGTCTCTGCATCTCAAGGTCTCAGCGTCTCTGCGTCTCAGGGTCTCTGCGTATCTGCGTCTCTGGATCTCAGTGTGTCTGCGTCTCAGGGTCTCTACGTCTCTATGTCTCTGTGTCTCTGCGTCTCAGGTTCTCTGCGTCTCTTCGTCTCTGCGTCTCAGCGTCTCTGCTTCTCTGCCTCTCTGCGTCTCAGTGTCTCTGTGTCCCTGAGTCTCAGAGTCTCAGTGTCTCAGCGTCTCTGCATCTCAGTGTCTCTGCGTTTCTGCGTCTCACAGTCTGTGCGTCTCAGAGTCTCTGGGTCTCAGTGTCTCTGCGTCTCTGCGTCTCAGAGTCTCTGCGCCTCAGGGCCTCTGTGTCTCAGCGTCTCAGGGTCTCTGAGTCTCTTGTTCTCAGAGTCTCTGGGTCTCAGTGTCTCTGCATCTCTGCGTCTCAGAGTCTCTGCGTCTCAGCGTCTCTGGGTCTCAGTGTGTCTGCCTCTCAGTGTCTCTGTGCCTCTGCGTTTCTAGGTCTCAGTGTCTCTGCGTCTCAGGGTCTCTGCGTCTCTGGGTCTCAGTGTCTCTGCGTCTCAGATCTCTGCGTCTCAGAATCTCTGTGTCTCAGAGTCTCAGTGTCTCTGCGTCTCAGTGTCTCTGCGTCTGGGCGTCTCTGCATCTCAGGGTCTTTACGCCTCTGCTTCTTAGAGTCTCTGAGTTTCTGCGTCTCTGCGTCTCTGGGTCTCAGTGTCTCTGCATGCCTGCTTTTCTGCGTCTCTGCGTCTCAGTGACTCTGCGTCTCAGGTTCTAGCGTCTCTGGGTCTCAGTGTCTCAGGGTCTCTGCGTCTCTGAGTCTCTGCGTCTCTGGTCTCAGTGTCTCTGCATCTCTGCGTCTCTGCAGTCTGAGTCTCTGCGTCTCAGGGTCTCTGCGTCTCAGAGTCTCTGTGTCTCAGAGTCTCTGCGTCTCAGCGTCTCTGCGTCTCTGCATCTCAGGGTCTCTGCGTCTCTGGGTCTCAGCGTCTCTGCGTCTCAGTGTATCTGCGTCTCAGGGCCTCTGCGTCTCTGCGTCTCTGGGTCTCAGCGTTTTTGCGTCTCATAGTCTCTGCCTCTCTGGGTCTCAGGGTCTCTGCGTCTCAGGTTCTCTGCGTCTCAGGGTCTCTGCATCTCTGGGACTCAGCGTCTCTGCGTCTCAAGGTCTCTGCGTCTTTGCGTCTCAGGGTATGTGCGTCTCAGCGTCTCAGGCTCTCTGCGCCTCAGAGTCTCTGTGTCTCAGAGTCTCTGGGTCTCGCTGTCTCTGCGTCTCAGCGCCTCTGTGTCTCAGTGTCTCTGCGTCTCTGCCTCTCTGCGTCTCAGTGTCTCTGTGTCCCTGTGTCTCAGTCTCTGCGTCTCAGAGTCTCTGCATCTCAGAGTCTCTGGGTCTCGCTGTCTCCGCGTCTCAGAGTCTCTGCGTCTCAGGGTCTCTGCGTCTCAGCGTCTCTGGGTCTCTGTGTCTCAGAGTCTCTGCGTCTCAGTGTCTCTGCATCTCTGCGTCTCTGGGTCTCAGTGTCTCTGCTCCTCAGTGTCTCTGCGTCACTGCGTCTCTGGGACTCTGCTTTTCCGCGTCTCGGATTCCTGCGTCTCTGCGTCTCTGCGTCTCTGGGTCGCAGGGTCTCTGCGTCTCAGGTTCTCTTCGTCTCTGCGTCTCTGGGACTGAGTGTCACTGCGTCTCAGGGCCTCTGCATCTCTGCGTCTCAGGGTCTCTGCGTCTCAGGGTCTCTGCATCTCAGAGTCTCTGGGTCTCAGTGTCTCTGCGTCTCTGCGTCTCAGAGTCTCTGTGTCTCTGCGTCTCAGAGTCTCTGCTTCTCTGGGTCTCAGTGTCTCTGCATCTCAGTGTCTCTGCGTCTCAGAGTCTCTGCGTCTCAGAGTCTCTGCATCTCTGAATCTCAGGGTCTCTGCATCTCTGGGTCTCAGTATCTCTGCGTCTCGGGTTTCTGCGTCTCTGCGTCTCTGTGTCTCTGCGTCTCTGGGTCCCAAGGTCTCGGAGTCTCTGTGTCTCTTCGTCTCTGGGTCCCAGGGTCTCAGCGTCTCTGCGACTCAGTGTCTCTGCTTCTCAGTGTCTCTGCGTCTCTGTGTCTCAGTGTCTCTGCATCTCAGGGTCTCTGCGTCTCAGGGTCTCTGCGTCTTTGCGTCTTTGGGAAACAGTGTCTCTGCGTCTCAGGGTCTCTCCGTCTCAGAGTCTCCACGTCTCAGAGACTCTGCGTCTCAGACTCTCTGCGTCTCAGGGTCTCTGCGTCTCTGCGTCTCTAGGTCTCAGTGTCTCTGCGTCTCAGGGTCTCTGGGTCTCTGCGTCACAGGGTCTCTGCGTACCTGCGTCTCTGGGTCTCAGTGTGTTTGCGTCTCAGGGTCTCTGCGTCTCTAGGTCTCAGTGTCCCTGCGCCTCAGGGTCTCAGGATCTCTATGTCTCTGGGTCTCAGTGTCTCTGTGTCTCCGGGTCTCTGCGTCTCTGCGTCTCTGCTTCTGAGGGTCTCTACGCCTCTGCGTCTCAGAGTCTCTGAGTTTCTGCGTCTCTGGGTCTCAGTGTCTCTGCTTCTCAGGGTCTCTGCATCTCAGGGTCTCTGCGCCTCTGAGTCTCTGGGTCTCTGCGTCTTTGGGTCTCTGCGTCTCTTCGTCTCTGGGTCCCAGGGTCTCTGCATCTCTGCGTCTCTGGGTCTCAGTGTCTCTGCGTCTCTGCATCTCTGGGTCTCAGCATCTCTGCGTCTCAGTGTATCTGTGTCTCAGGGTCTCTGCGTCTCTGCGTCTCAGAGTCTCTGCGTCTCTGCGCCTCAGTGTCCCTGCATCTCTGCGTCTCTGGGTCTCAGCGTCTTTGCGTCTCAGAGTCTCTGCGTGTAATAGTGTCTGCCTCTCTGGGTCTCAGGGTCTCTGCATCTCAGATTCTCTGCGTCTCTGGGTCTCAGTGTCTCTGGGTCTCAGGGTCTCTGTGTCTCTGTGTCTCTGCATCTCTGCGTCCCTGGGTCTCAGTGTCTCTGCGTCTCAGTGTCTCTGCGTCTCTGTATCCCTTCGTCTCTGAATCGCAGGGTCTCTGCGTCTCAAGTTCTCTGCGACTCAGTGTCTCTGTGTCTCTGCGCCTCTGCGTCTCTGGGTCTCAGCATCTTTGCGTCTCAGAGTCTCTGCGTCTCATAGTCACTGCCTCTCTGGATCTCAGGGTCTCTGCGTCTCAGGTAATCTGCATCTCTGCGTCTCAGAGTCTCTTTGTCTCAGAGTCTCCGCGTCTCAGAGTCTCTGGGTCTCAGTGTCTCTGCGTCTCTGCGTCTCAGAGTCTCTGCGTCTCAGAGCCTCTGGGGCTCAGTGTCTCTGGGTCTTTGTGTCTCAGAGTCTCTGTGTCTCAGGGTCACTGCGTCTTCGTATCCCTGCGTCTCGGTGTCTCTGCGTCTCAGTGTCTCTGGGTCTGCGTCTCTGCGTCTCTGCGTCTCAGGGTCTCAGGGTCTCTGCGTCTATGCGTCTCTGCGTCTCAGCGTCTCAGTGTCTCTGCCTCTCAGGATCTCTGCGTCTCTGCGTCTCAGAGTCTCTGCGTCTTTGGGTCTCAGTGTCTCTGCGTCTCGGTTTCCTGCGTCTTTGCGTCTCAGGTTCTCTGCGACTCATTGTCTCTGTGTCTCTGGGTCTCAGGGTCTCTGCGTCTCAGGTTCTCTTCGTCTCTGCGTCTCTGGGACTCAGTGTCACTGCGTCTCAGGGCCTCTGTGTCTCAGAGTCTCCGCGTCTCAGAGTTTCTGGGTCTCAGTGTCTCTGCGTCTCAGAGACTCTGGGGCCCAGTGTCTCTGGGTCTTTGTGTCTCAGAGTCTCTGCGTCTCAGGGTCTCTGCGTCTCTGCGTCTCAGAGTCTCTGCGTCTCAGTGTCACTGCGTCTTCGTATCCCTGCGTCTCAGTGTCTCTGCGTCTCTGCGTCTCTGGGTCCCAGGCTCTCTGTGTCTCAGCGTCTCTGGGTCTGTGTCTCTGCGTCTCTGCGTCTCAGGCTCTCAGGGTCTCTGCGCCTCTGCGTCTCAGGGTCTCTGCTTCTCTGCGTCTCAGGGTCTCTGCGTCTCAGCGTCTCAGTGTCTCTGCCTCTCAGGATCTCTGCGTCTCTGCATCTCAGAGTCTCTGCGTCTCTGCGTCTCAGTGTCACTGCGTCTCTGCATCTCAGAACCTCAGAGACTCTGCCTCTCAGTACCTCTGCGTCTCTGCGTCTCTTCGCCTCTGGGTCCCAGGGTGTGTGCGTCTCAGCGTCTCTCCGTCTCAGTGCCTCTGCGTCTCAGTGCCTCTGCGTCTGTGTCTCTGCGTCTCTGGGTCTCAGGGTCTCTGCGTCTCAGCGTCTCTGCCTCTCTGTGTCCCTGTCTCTCAGAGTCTCTGCGTCTCAGCATCTCTGCGTCTCAGTGTCTCTGCATCTCAGAGTCACAGCGTCTCAGAGTCTCTGCGTCTCAGCGTCTCTGCCTCTCTGCGTCTCCGAGTCTCTGCGTCTCAGCGTCTCTGGGTCTCTGAGTCTCTACTTCTTTGCGTCTCAGTGTCTCTGCATATCTGCGTCTCTGCGCCTCAGCTTCCCTGGGTCTCAGTGTGTCTGCGTCTCTGCGTCTCTAAGGCAGTGGACGTGGTATATATGGATTTTAGTAAGGCGTTCGATAAGGTTCACCATGGTATGCTTCTGCAGAAAATGCAGATGTATGGGATTGGGGGTGATCTAGGGAATTGGATCAGGAATTGGCTAGCAGATAGGAGACAGAGGGTGGTGGTTGATGGTAAATATTCATCATGGAGTTCGGTTACGAGTGGTGTGCCTCAGGGATCTGTTTTGGGGCCACTGTTGTTTGTAATTTTTATTAATGATCTGGATGAGGGTATAGTTGGGTGGGTTAGTAAGTTTGCTGATGACACCAAAGTCGGAGGTGTGGTAGATTATGAGGAAGGGTGTCGAAGTTTGCAGGGAGACTTAGATAGGTTGCAGAGCTGGGCCGCGAGGTGGCGGATGGAGTTTAATGCGGAGAAGTGTGAGGTAATTCACTTTGGTAGGAATAACAGATGTGTCGAGTATAGGGCTAACGGGAGGACTCTGAATAGTGTGGATGAGCAGCGGGATCTAGGTGTATGTGTACATAGATCCCTGAAAGCTGGGAGTCAAGTAGATAAGGTTGTTAGGAAGGCGTACGGTGTCTTGGCGTTTATTGGTAGGGGGATTGAATTTAGGAGTCGCAGCGTCATGTTGCAACTGTACACAACTCTGGTGCGGCCGCACTTGGAGTACTGTGTGCAGTTCTGGTCCCCACATTACACGAAGGATGTGGAGGCTTTGGAGAGGGTGCAGAGGAGGTTTACCAGGATGTTGCCTGGTATGGAGGGGAGATCCTATGAGGAGAGACTGAGGGATTTGGGGTTGTTTTCGCTGGAAAGAAGGCAGCTAAGAGGGGATCTTATAGAAACATATAAGATGATTAGAGGTTTAGATAGGGTGGATAGTAATAGCCTTTTTCCTCTGATGGAGAAATCTAGCACGAGGGGGCATGGCTTTAAATTAAGGAGGGGTAGTTATAGGACGGATGTCAGGGGTAGGTTCTTTACCCAGAGGGTGGTGAGGGATTGGAATGCCCTGCCTGCTGCAGTTGTAAATGCGCCTAGTTTGGGGGCATTTAAGAGATCTCTGGATAGGTTTATGGACGAAAAGGGATTGGTTTAGGCTAGTGGGTCATTGTTTTTTAACTGGTCGGCGCAACATCGTGGGCCGAAGGGCCTGTTCTGCGCTATAATGTTCTATGTTCTATGTTCTAGGTCTCAGTGTCTCTGCGTCTCAGGGTCTCTGCGTCTCTGCGTCTCTGGGTCTCAGGGTCTCTGTGTCTCAGTGTCTCTGCGACTCAGTGTCTCTGCGTCTCTGCGTCTCAGCGTCTCTGCGTCTCAGAGCCTCTGCGTCCCTGGTTCTCAGAGTCTCTGCGTCTCAGCGTCTCAGGGTCTCAGCGTCTCTGCGTCTCTGCATTACAGTGTCTCAGCGCCTCTGCGTCTCAGCGTCTCTGCGTCTCAGTGTCTCTGCGTCTCTGCGTCTCAGCGTCTCTGCGTCTCAGCGTCTCAGGCTCTCTGCGTCTCTGTGTCTCAGTGTCTCAGTGTCTCAGTGTCTCTCCGTCTCAGCGTCTCTGCGTCTCTGGGTCTCAGTGCCTTTGCATCTCAGGGTATCTGCGTCTCAGAGTCTCTCCGTCTCAGTGTCTCTACGCTTCTGCGTCTCAGAGTCTCTGAGTTTCTGCGTCTCTGCATCTCTGGGTCTCAGTGTCTCGACGTCTCTGCGTCTCTGGGTCTCAGGGTCCCTGGGTCTCAGTGTCATTGCGTCTCAGCATCTCTGGGTCTCAGGGTCTCTGCATCTCAAGTTCTCTGAGTCTCTACGTCTATGCGACCCTGCGTCTCAGGGTCTCTGCTTCTCTGCGTCTCAGAGTGCCTTGGTCTCAATGTCTCTGCATCCCTGGGTCCCACGGTCTCTGCGTCTCAGCGTCTCTAGCTCTCAGTGTCTCAGTGTCTCGGCATCTTTGGGTCTCAGGGTCTCTGTTTCTCAGGTTCTTTGCGTCTATGCATCCCTGCGTCTCAGGGACTCTGCTCCTCTGCGTCTCAGAGTCCCTGGGTCTCAGGGTCTCAGTGTCTCTGCGTCTGTGGGTCTCAGTGTCTCTGCGTCTCAGCGTCTCTGGGTCCCAGGGTCTCAGTGTCTCTGCGTCTCTGGGTCTCAGGGTCTCTGCGTCTCAATGTCTCTGCGTCTCAGGGTCTCAGTGTCTCTGCGTCTCAGGTTCTCTGCGTCTCTGCGTCTCAGAGTCCCTGCGTCTCAGTGTCTCTGCGTCTCTGCGTCTCAGCATCTCTGCTTCTCTGCGTCTCTGCATCTCAGCGTCTCTGCGTCTCAGGGTATCCTCGTCTCTGCGTCTCAGAGTCTTTGCGTCTCAGAGACTCTTCATCTCTGCGTCTCAGATTCTCTGCGTGTCAGTGTCTCAGGGTCTCTGCGTCTCTGCGTCTCTGCATCTCTGGGTCTCAGTGTCTCTGCGTCTCTGGGTCTCAGTGTCTCTGCGTCTCTGGGTCTCAGGGTCCCTGCGTCTCAGGTTCTCTGCGTCTCTGCGTCTCAGAGTCCCTGTGTCTCAGTGTCTCTGAGTCTCAGTGTCTCTGCGTCTCTGGGTCTCAGTGTCTCTGCGTCTCTGGGTCTCAGGGTCTCTGCGTCTCAGGTTCTCTGCGTCTCTGCGTCTCAGAGTCCCTGTGTCTCAGTGTCTCTGCGTCTCTGAGTCTCAGCGTCTCTGCGTCTCTGCGTCTCTGCATCTCAGCGTCTCTGCATCTCAGGGTATCCTCGTCTCTGCGTCTCAGAATCTTTGCGTCTCAGAGACTCTTCATCTCTGCGTCTCAGATTCTCTGCGTGTCAGTGTCTCAGGGTCTCTGCGTCTCTGCATCTCAGAGTCTCTGCTTATCAGATTCTCTTGGTCTCAGTGTCTCCACGTCTCAGTGTCTCAGGGTCACTACGTCTCTGCATCTCTGGGTCTCAGCTTCTCTGCGTCTCAGAGTCTCTGCATCTCAGAGTCTCTGCTTCTCAGGTTCTCTGGGTCTCAGTGTCTCTGGGTCTCTACGCCTCTGCGTCTCAGATTCTCTGAGTTTCTGCGTCTATGCGTCTCTGCGTCTCTGGGTCCCAGGGTCTCTGCGTCTCTGGGTCTCAGTGTCTCGGCGTCTCTGCGTCTCTGGGTCTCAGGGTCTCTGCATCTCAGGTTCTCTGCGTCCCTGTGTCTATGCGTCCCTGCGTCTCAGGGTCTCTGCTTCTCAGTGTCTCAGAGTCCCTGGGTCTCAGTGTCTCTGCGTCTCAGCGTCTCTGAGTCTCAGTTTCTCTGCGTCTCTAGGTCTCAGGGTCTCTGCGTCTCAGCGTCTCTGCGTCTATAGGTCCCTGTGCCTCAGGGTCTCTGCTTCTCTGCGTCTCAGAGTCCCTTGGTCTCAGTGTCTCTGCGTCTCTGGGTCCCAGGGTCTCTGCGTCTCAGTGTCTCTGGGTCTCTGTGTCTCAGTGTCTCTGCGTCTCTGCGCCTTTGCATCTCAGTTTCTCTGCGTCTCAGGTTCTCAGCTTCTCTGCGTCTCAGAGTCCCTGGTTCTCAGTGTCATTTCGTCTCAGCGCCTCTGGGTCCCAGGGTCTCTGTATCTCAGCATCTCTGGGTCTCAGGGTCTCAGGTTCTCTGCATCTCTACGTCTCTGCGTACCTGCGTCTCAGGGTGTCTGCTTCTCTGCGTCTCAGAGTCCCTGGGTCTCAGTGTCTCTGCGTCTCAGCGTCTCTGCGTCTCAGTGTCTCTGCGTCTCTGCGTCTCAGGGTCTCCTTGTCTCTGCGTCTCAGAGTCTTTGCATCTAAGAGTCACTGCGTCTCTGCGACTCAGCGTCTCTGCGTGTCAGTGTCTCAACGTCTCTACGTCTCTGAGTCTCAGCGTCTCAGCGTCTCTACATCTCTGAGTCTCAGCGTCTCTGCGTCTCAGTGTCTCTGTGTCTCTGCGTCTCAGAGTCTCGTCGTCTCAGAGTCTATGCGTCTCTGCGTCTCAGAGTCTCTGCGTCTCAGTGTCTCTGCATCTCAGAGTCTCTGAGTCTCTGCGTCTCAGGGTCTCTGCGTCTCTGCGTCTCTGTGTCTGTGGGACTCAGTGCCTCTGCGTCTCAGGGTCTCTGCGTCTCACTGTCTCAGTGTCTCTGCGTCCCTGCATCTCAGAGTCTCTGCGTCTCAGAGTCTCTGGGTCTCAGAGCCTCTGGGTCTCATTGTCTCTGCGTCTCAGTGTCTCTGCGTCTCTGAGTCTCTGAGTCTCTGCATCTCAGAGTCTCTGTGTCTCATTTTCTCTGCGCCTCAGTGTCTCTGCGTCTCAGTTTCTCTGCGTCTCAGTGTCTCAGCATCTCTGCATCTCTGGGTCTCAGTGTCTCAGCGTCTCTGCATCTCAGAGTCTCTGCATCTCTGCGTCTCAGCGTCTCTGGGTCTCAGTGTCTCTGCGTCTCAGTGTCTCTGCGTCTCTGCATCTCTGGGTCTCAGTGTCTCTGCGTCTCAGGGTCTCTGCGCCTCTGCGTCTCAGGGTCTCTATGCCTCTGCGTCTCAGAATCTCTGTGTCTCTGTGTCTCTGCGTCTCTGGGTCTCAGTGTCTCTGAGTCTCTGCGTCTCTGGGACTCAGTGTCTCTGAGTCTCTGCGTCTCTGGGACTCAGTGTCTCTGCGTCTCAGAGTCTCTGAGTCTCTGAGTCTCTGCATCTCAGCGTCTTTGCATCTCAGAGTCTCTGCGTCTCTGCGTCTCAGTCTCAGAGTCTCTGCGTCTCTGCGTCTCAGTCTCAGAGTCTCTGCGTCTCTGCGTCTCAGTCTCAGAGTCTCTGCGTCTCTGAGTCGCAGCATCTCAGGCTTCTGCATCTCAGCGTCTTTGTGTCTCAGAGTCTCTGCGTCTCAGCTTCTCAGCGTCTTACAGTCTCTGCGTCTCAGCGTCTCTGTGTCTCAGAATCTCTGAGTCTCAGAGTCTCTGTGCCTCAGAGTTTCAGCGTCTCAGCGTCTCAGATTCTCTGTGTCTCAGCGTCTCTGCATCTCAGAGTCTCTGCGTCTCTGCGTCTCAGCGATTCAGAGTCTCTGCGTCTCAGTCTCAGAGTCTCTGCGTCTCTGAGTCGCAGCATCTCAGACCTCTGCATCTCAGCGTCTCTGTGTCTCAGAGTCTCTGCGTCTCAGCGTCTCTGCGTCTCAGCGTCTCTGCGTCTCAGAGTCTCAGCGTCTCAGCGTCTCTGCGTCTCAGCGTCTCTGCGTCTCTGAGTCTCAGAGTCTCTGCATCTCTGAGTCTCAGAGTCTCAGCGTCTCAGCGTCTCAGTGTCTCAGTGTCTCAGCGTCTCAGTGTCTCAGCGTCTCAGTGTCTCAGCGTCTCAGAGTCTCAGTGTCTCAGCGTCTCAGAGTCTCAGTGTCTCAGCGTCTCAGTGTCTCAGCGTCTCAGCGTCTCAGTGTCTCAGCGTCTCAGCGTCTCAGTGTCTCAGCGTCTCAGTGTCTGAGCGTCTCAGAGTCTCAGTGTCTCAGCGTCTCAGAGTCTCAGTGTCTCAGCGTCTCAGTGTCTCAGCGTCTCAGAGTCTCAGTGTCTCAGCGTCTCAGTGTCTCAGCGTCTCAGAGTCTCAGTGTCTCAGCGTCTCAGTGTCTCAGCGTCTCAGTGTCTCTGTGTCCCTGTGTCTCAGTGTCTCAGCGTCTCAGAGTCTCAGTGTCTCAGCGTCTCAGTGTCTCAGCGTCTCAGAGCCTCAGCGTCTCAGTGTCTCAGTGTCTCAGAGTCTCAGTGTCTCAGTGTCTCAGCGTCTCAGTGTCTCAGTGTCTCAGCGTCTCAGTGTCTCAGTGTCTCAGTGTCTCAGCGTCTCAGCGTCTCAGTGTCTCAGCGTCTCAGTGTCTCAGCGTCTCAGTGTCTGAGCGTCTCAGAGTCTCTGTGTCTCAGAGTCTCAGTGTCTCAGCGTCTCAGAGTCTCAGCGTCTCAGCGTCTCAGTGTCTCAGCGTCTCAGAGTCTCTGCGTCTCAGCGTCACCGCATCCCATAATCTCTGCGTCTCAGCGTCTCTGCGTATCTGCGTCTCAGCATCTCAGTGTCTCAGATTCTCTGCGTCTCAGCGTCCCTACGTCTCAGCGTCTCTGCATATCTGCGTCTCTGCGTATCTGCGTCTCAGCGTCTCACGTCTCAGCGTCTCAGATTCTCTGCGTCTCAGCGATCCAGAGTCTCTGCGTCTCAGAGTCTCAGAGTCTCTGCGTCGCAGCGTCTCAGAGTTCTGCGTCTCAGCGTCTTTGTGTCTCAGAGTCTCAGCGTCACAGCGTCTCTGCGTCTCAGCGTCTCTGCGTCTCAGAGTCTCTGTGTCTCAGAGTCTCTGCATCTCAGCGTCTCTGCGTCCCAGAGTCTCAGAGTCTCTGCATCTCTGAGTCTCAGCGTCTCAGCGTCTCTGCGTCTCAGCGTCTCTGCGTCTATAGGTCCCTGTGCCTCAGGGTCTCTGCTTCTCTGCGTCTCAGAGTCCCTTGGTCTCAGTGTCTCTGCGTCTCTGGGTCCCAGGGTCTCTGCGTCTCAGTGTCTCTGGGTCTCTGTGTCTCAGTGTCTCTGCGTCTCTGCGCCTTTGCATCTCAGGGTCTCTGCGTCTCAGGTTCTCAGCTTCTCTGCGTCTCAGAGTCCCTGGTTCTCAGTGTCATTTCGTCTCAGCGCCTCTGGGTCCCAGGGTCTCTGTATCTCAGCATCTCTGGGTCTCAGGGTCTCAGGTTCTCTGCATCTCTACGTCTCTGCGTACCTGCGTCTCAGGGTGTCTGCTTCTCTGCGTCTCAGAGTCCCTGGGTCTCAGTGTCTCTGCGTCTCAGCGTCTCTGCGTCTCAGTGTCTCTGCGTCTCTGCGTCTCAGGGTCTCCTTGTCTCTGCGTCTCAGAGTCTTTGCATCTAAGAGTCACTGCGTCTCTGCGACTCAGCGTCTCTGCGTGTCAGTGTCTCAACGTCTCTACGTCTCTGAGTCTCAGCGTCTCAGCGTCTCTACATCTCTGAGTCTCAGCGTCTCTGCGTCTCAGTGTCTCTGTGTCTCTGCGTCTCAGCGTCTCAGTGTCTCTGCGTCTCAGTGTCTCTGCATCTCAGCGTCTCTGCGTCTCAGAGCCTCTGCGTCCCTGGTTCTCAGAGTCTCTGCGTCTCAGCGTCTCAGTGTCTCTGCGTCTCTGCGTCTCAGCGTCTCTGCGTCTCAGCGTCTCAGGGTCTCAGCGTCTCTGCGTCTCAGAGTCTCAGCGTCTCTGATTTTCTGCGTCTCAGCGTCTCTGCGTCTCTCCGTCTCAGAGTCTCTGCGTCTCTGCGTCTCAGTGTCTCAGCGTTTCTGCGTCGCAGCGTCTCTGCGTCTCAGTGTCTCAGCGTTTCTGCATCTCAGCGTCTCTGCGTCTTAGTGTTTCAGCGTTTCTGCATCTCAGCGTCTCTGCGTCTCAGTGTATCTGCGTCTCAGGGCCTCTCTGCCTCTGCATCTCAGAGTCTCTGGTTCTCAGTGTTTCTGGATCTCAGTGTCTCTGCGCCCCTGCGTCTCAGTGTCTCTGGGTCTCAGTGTCTCTGCGTCTCAGGGTCTCTGCGTTTCTGCATCTCTGGGTCTCAGTGTCTCTGCGTCTCTGGTTCTCAGTGTCTCTGCATCTCAGTGTCTCTGAGTCTCTGGTTTTCAGTGTCTCTGCATCTCTGAGTCTCTGGCACTCAGTGTCTCTGCGTCTCAGGGTCTCTGCATCTCTGCGTCTCAGAGTCTCGTCGTCTCAGAGTCTATGCGTCTCTGCGTCTCAGAGTCTCTGCGTCTCAGTGTCTCTGCATCTCAGAGTCTTTGAGTCTCTGCGTCTCAGGGTCTCTGCGTCTCTGCGTCTCTGTGTCTGTGGGACTCAGTGCCTCTGCGTCTCAGGGTCTCTGCGTCTCACTGTCTCAGTGTCTCTGCGTCCCTGCATCTCAGAGTCTCTGCGTCTCAGAGTCTCTGGGTCTCAGAGCCTCTGGGTCTCATTGTCTCTGCGTCTCAGTGTCTCTGCGTCTCTGAGTCTCTGAGTCTCTGCGTCTCAGAGGCTCTGTGTCTCATTTTCTCTGCGCCTCAGTGTCTCTGCGTCTCAGTTTCTCTGCATCTCAGTGTCTCTGCGTCTCAGCATCTCTGCATCTCTGGGTCTCAGTGTCTCAGCGTCTCTGCATCTCAGAGTCTCTGCATCTCTGCGTCTCAGCGTCTCTGGGTCTCAGTGTCTCTGTGTCTCAGTGTCTCTGCGTCTCAGGGTCTCTGCGCCTCTGCGTCTCAGGGTCTCTATGCCTCTGCGTCTCAGAATCTCTGTGTCTCTGTGTCTCTGCGTCTCTGGGTCTCAGTGTCTCTGAGTCTCTGCGTCTCTGGGACTCAGTGTCTCTGAGTCTCTGCGTCTCTGGGACTCAGTGTCTCTGCGTCTCAGAGTCTCTGAGTCTCTGAGTCTCTGCATCTCAGCGTCTTTGCATCTCAGAGTCTCTGCGTCTCTGCGTCTCAGTCTCAGAGTCTCTGCGTCTCTGCGTCTCAGTCTCAGAGTCTCTGCGTCTCTGCGTCTCAGTCTCAGAGTCTCTGCGTCTCTGAGTCGCAGCATCTCAGGCTTCTGCATCTCAGCGTCTTTGTGTCTCAGAGTCTCTGCGTCTCTGCTTCTCAGCGTCTTAGAGTCTCTGCGTCTCAGCGTCTCTGTGTCTCAGAATCTCTGAGTCTCAGAGTCTCTGTGCCTCAGAGTTTCAGCGTCTCAGCGTCTCAGATTCTCTGTGTCTCAGCGTCTCTGCATCTCAGAGTCTCTGCGTCTCTGCGTCTCAGCGATTCAGAGTCTCTGCGTCTCAGTCTCAGAGTCTCTGCGTCTCTGAGTCGCAGCATCTCAGACTTCTGCATCTCAGCGTCTCTGTGTCTCAGAGTCTCTGCGTCTCAGCGTCTCTGCGTCTCAGCGTCTCTGCGTCTCAGAGTCTCAGCGTCTCAGCGTCTCTGCGCCTCAGCGTCTCTGCGTCTCTGAGTCTCAGAGTCTCTGCATCTCTGAGTCTCAGAGTCTCAGCGTCTCAGCGTCTCAGCGTCTCAGTGTCTCAGCGTCTCAGTGTCTCAGCGTCTCAGAGTCTCAGTGTCTCAGCGTCTCAGAGTCTCAGTGTCACAGCGTCTCAGTGTCTCAGCGTCTCAGCGTCTCAGTGTCTCAGCGTCTCAGTGTCTCAGCGTCTCAGTGTCTGAGCGTCTCAGAGTCTCAGTGTCTCAGCGTCTCAGAGTCTCAGTGTCTCAGCGTCTCAGTGTCTCAGCGTCTCAGAGTCTCAGTGTCTCAGCGTCTCAGTGTCTCAGCGTCTCAGAGTCTCAGTGTCTCAGCGTCTCAGTGTCTCAGCGTCTCAGAGTCTCAGCGTCTCAGCGTCTCAGCGTCTCAGTGTCTCAGCGTCTCAGAGTCTCTGCGTCTCAGCGTCACCGCGTCCCATAATCTCTGCGTCTCAGCGTCTCTGCGTATCTGCGTCTCAGCATCTCAGCGTCTCAGATTCTCTGCGTCTCAGCGTCCCTACGTCTCAGCGTCTCTGCATATCTGCGTCTCTGCGTATCTGCGTCTCAGCGTCTCACGTCTCAGCGTCTCAGATTCTCTGCGTCTCAGCGATCCAGAGTCTCTGCGTCTCAGAGTCTCAGAGTCTCTGCGTCGCAGCGTCTCAGAGTTCTGCGTCTCAGCGTCTTTGTGTCTCAGAGTCTCAGCGTCACAGCGTCTCTGCGTCTCAGCGTCTCTGCGTCTCAGAGTCTCTGTGTCTCAGAGTCTCTGCATCTCAGCGTCTCTGCGTCCCAGAGTCTCAGAGTCTCTGCATCTCTGAGTCTCAGCGTCTCAGCGTCTCAGCGTCTCAGCGTCTCAGTGTCTCCACGTCTCAGTGTCTCAGCGTCTCAGAGTCTCAGTGTCTCAGCGTCTCAGTGTCTCAGCGTCTCAGTGTCTCAGCGTCTCAGTGTCTCAGCGTCTCAGAGTGTCAGTGTCTCAGCGTCTCAGAGTTTCAGCGTCTCAGCGTCTCAGTGTCTCAGCGTCTCAGAGTCTCAGTGTCTCAGCGTCTCAGTGTCTCAGCGTCTCAGAGGCTCAGTGTCTCAGCGTCTCAGTGTCTCAGCGTCTCAGAGTCTCAGTGTCTCAGCGTCTCAGTGTCTCAGCGTCTCAGAGTCTCTGTGTCTCTGTGTCTCAGAGTCTCAGCGTCTCAGTGTCTCAGTGTCTGAGCGTCTCAGAGTCTCTGTGTATCAGAGTCTCAGTGTCTCAGCGTCTCAGAGTCTCAGCGTCTCAGTGTCTCAGCGTCTCAGTGTCTCAGCGTCTCAGTGTCGCAGAGTCTCTGTGTCTCTGTGTCTCAGAGTCTCAGTGTCTCAGAGTCTCAGCGTCTCAGCGTCTCAGCGTCTCAGTGTCTCAGCGTCTCAGTGTCTCAGCGTCTCAGTGTCTGAGCGTCTCAGAGTCTCTGTGTCTCAGAGTCTCAGTGTCTCAGCGTCTCAGAGTCTCAGCGTCTCAGCGTCTCAGTGTCTCAGCGTCTCAGAGTCTCTGCGTCTCAGCGTCACCGCGTCCCATAATCTCTGCGTCTCAGCGTCTCTGCGTATCTGCGTCTCAGCATCTCAGCGTCTCAGATTCTCTGCGTCTCAGCGTCCCTACGTCTCAGCGTCTCTGCATATCTGCGTCTCTGCGTATCTGCGTCTCAGCGTCTCACGTCTCAGCGTCTCAGATTCTCTGCGTCTCAGCGATCCAGAGTCTCTGCGTCTCAGAGTCTCAGAGTCTCTGCGTCGCAGCGTCTCAGAGTTCTGCGTCTCAGCGTCTTTGTGTCTCAGAGTCTCAGCGTCACAGCGTCTCTGCGTCTCAGCGTCTCTGCGTCTCAGAGTCTCTGTGTCTCAGAGTCTCTGCATCTCAGCGTCTCTGCGTCCCAGAGTCTCAGAGTCTCTGCATCTCTGAGTCTCAGCGTCTCAGCGTCTCAGTGTCTCAGCGTCTCAGAGTCTCTGCGTCTCAGCGTCACCGCGTCCCATAATCTCTACGTCTCAGCGTCTCTGCGTATCTGCGTCTCAGCATCTCAGCGTCTCAGATTCTCTGCGTCTCAGCGTCCCTACGTCTCAGCGTCTCTGCATATCTGCGTCTCTGCGTATCTGCGTCTCAGCGTCTCACGTCTCAGCGTCTCAGATTCTCTGCGTCTCAGCATCCCGACGTCTCGGAGTCTCTGTGTCTCAGAGTCTCTACGTCTCAGCGTCTCTGCGTATCTGCGTCTCAGCATCTCAGCGTCTCAGATTCTCTGCGTCTCAGCGTCCCTACGTCTCAGCGTCTCTGCATATCTGCGTCTCAGCGTCTCACGTCTCAGCGTCTCAGATTCTCTGCGTCTCAGCGTCCCTACGTCTCAGCGTCTCTGCATATCTGCGTCTCAGCGTCTCACGTCTCAGCGTCTCAGATTCTCTGCGTCTCAGCATCCCGACGTCTCGGAGTCTCTGTGTCTCAGAGTCTCTACGTCTCAGCGACCCTGCGTCTCAGCGTCTGTACATCTCAGAGTCTCAGCGTCTCTGTGTCTCAGAGCCACTGCGTCTCAGCGTCTCTGCGTCTCAGAGTCTCAGGTTCTCTGATTGTATCGTCACAGTGTCTCTGCGTCTCATAATCTCTGCGTCTCAGTGTCTCTGCATCTCAGAGTCTCTGCTTCTCAGAGTCTCAGCATCTCTGCGCTTCAGAGTCTCTGCGTCTCAGTGTCTCTGTGTCTCAGCGTCTCAGCGTGTCTGCGCCTCAGAGTCTCTGCGTCTCAGAGTCTCTGCGTCTCAGCGTCCTTACGTCTCAGAGTCTCTGCATCTCAGAGTCTCCGCGTCTCAGAGTCTCTGCGTCTCAGCGACTCTACATCTCAGAGTCTCTGCATCTCTGCATCTCAGAGTCTCTGTGTCTCAGAGCCTCGGCGTCTCAGCGTCTCTACGTCTCAGAGCCTCTGCGTCTCAGAGTCTCTGCGTCTCAGCGTCTCAGAGTCTCAGGTTCTCTGATTTCATCGTCTCAGTGTCTCTGCGTCTCATAATCTCTGCGTCTCAGCGTCTCTGCGTCTCAGAGTCTCTGCGTCTCTGCATCTCAGAGTCTCAGCGACTCAGAGTATCAGCGTCTCAGAGTCTCAGCGTCTCAGAGTATCTGCATCTCAGAGTCTCTGCCTCTCTGTGTCTATGTGTCTCAGAATCTCTGCGTCTCTGTGTCTCAGCATCTCTGCATCTCTGGGTCTCAGAGTCTCTTCGTCTCTGCATCTCTTCGTCTCTGCATCTCTTCGTCTCTGCATTTCTGCGTCTCAGCGTCTCTGCGACTCAGTGTCTCAGGTTCTCTGCGTCTCTGCGTCTCAGCGATCCAGAGTCTCTGCGTCGCAGCGTCTCAGAGTTCTGCGTCTCAGCGTCTTTGTGTCTCAGAGTCTCAGCGTCTCAGCGTCTCTGCGTCTCAGCGTCTCTGCGTCTCAGAGTCTCTGTGTCTCAGAGTCTCTGCATCTCAGCGTCTCTGCGTCCCAGAGTCTCAGAGTCTCTGCATCTCTGAGTCTCAGAGTCTCAGCGTCTCAGCGTCTCAGCGTCTCAGTGCCTCAGCGTCTCAGAGTCTCAGTGTCTCAGCGTCTCAGAGTCTCAGTGTCTCAGCGTCTCAGTGTCTCAGCGTCTCAGAGTCTCAGTGTCTCAGCGTCTCAGAGTCTCTATGTCTCAGAGTCTCAGTGTCTCAGCGTCTCAGAGTCTCAGTGTCTCAGCGTCTCAGTGTCTCAGCGTCTCAGAGTCTCTGTGTCTCAGAGTCTCAGTGTCTCAGCGTCTCAGTGTCTCAGCGTCTCAGTGTCTGAGCGTCTCAGAGTCTCTGTGTCTCAGAGTCTCTGTGTCTCTGTGTCTCAGAGTCTCAGCGTCTCAGAGTCTCAGCGTCTCAGCGTCTCAGTGTCTCAGCGTCTCAGTGTCTCAGCGTCTCAGTGTCTGAGCGTCTCAGAGTCTCTGTGTCTCTGTGTCTCAGAGTCTCTGTGTCTCAGAGTCTCAGTGTCTCAGCGTCTCAGAGTCTCAGCGTCTCAGCGTCTCAGTGTCTCAGCGTCTCAGAGTCTCTGCGTCTCAGCGTCACCGCGTCCCATAATCTCTGCGTCTCAGCGTCTCTGCGTATCTGCGTCTCAGCATCTCAGCGTCTCAGATTCTCTGCGTCTCAGCGTCCCTACGTCTCAGCGTCTCTGCATATCTGCGTCTCTGCGTCCCAGAGTCTCAGAGTCTCTGCATCTCTGAGTCTCAGTGTCTCAGAGTCTCAGAGTCTCAGCGTCTCAGCGTCTCAGTGTCTCAGCGTCTCAGAGTCTCTGCGTCTCAGCGTCACCGCGTCCCATAATCTCTGCGTCTCAGCGTCTCTGCGTATCTGCGTCTCAGCATCTCAGCGTCTCAGATTCTCTGCGTCTCAGCGTCCCTACGTCTCAGCGTCTCTGCATATCTGCGTCTCTGCGTATCTGCGTCTCAGCGTCTCACGTCTCAGCGTCTCAGATTCTCTGCGTCTCAGCGTCTCTGCATATCTGCGTCTCAGCGTCTCACGTCTCAGCGTCTCAGATTCTCTGCGTCTCAGCATCCCGACGTCTCGGAGTCTCTGTGTCTCAGAGTCTCTACGTCTCAGCGACCCTGCGTCTCAGCGTCTGTACATCTCAGAGTCTCAGCGTCTCTGTGTCTCAGAGCCACTGCGTCTCAGCGTCTCTGCGTCTCAGAGTCTCAGGTTCTCTGATTGTATCGTCACAGTGTCTCTGCGTCTCATAATCTCTGCGTCTCAGTGTCTCTGCATCTCAGAGTCTCTGCTTCTCAGAGTCTCAGCATCTCTGCGCTTCAGAGTCTCTGCGTCTCAGTGTCTCTGTGTCTCAGCGTCTCAGCGTGTCTGCGCCTCAGAGTCTCTGCGTCTCAGAGTCTCTGCGTCTCAGCGTCCTTACGTCTCAGAGTCTCTGCATCTCAGAGTCTCCGCGTCTCAGAGTCTCTGCGTCTCAGCGACTCTACATCTCAGAGTCTCTGCATCTCTGCATCTCAGAGTCTCTGTGTCTCAGAGCCTCGGCGTCTCAGCGTCTCTACGTCTCAGAGCCTCTGCGTCTCAGAGTCTCTGCGTCTCAGCGTCTCAGAGTCTCAGGTTCTCTGATTTCATCGTCTCAGTGTCTCTGCGTCTCATAATCTCTGCGTCTCAGCGTCTCTGCGTCTCAGAGTCTCTGCGTCTCTGCATCTCAGAGTCTCAGCGACTCAGAGTATCAGCGTCTCAGAGTCTCAGCGTCTCAGAGTATCTGCATCTCAGAGTCTCTGCCTCTCTGTGTCTATGTGTCTCAGAATCTCTGCGTCTCTGTGTCTCAGCATCTCTGCATCTCTGGGTCTCAGAGTCTCTTCGTCTCTGCATCTCTTCGTCTCTGCATCTCTTCGTCTCTGCATTTCTGCGTCTCAGCGTCTCTGCGACTCAGTGTCTCAGGTTCTCTGCGTCTCTGCGTCTCAGCGATCCAGAGTCTCTGCGTCGCAGCGTCTCAGAGTTCTGCGTCTCAGCGTCTTTGTGTCTCAGAGTCTCAGCGTCTCAGCGTCTCTGCGTCTCAGCGTCTCTGCGTCTCAGAGTCTCTGTGTCTCAGAGTCTCTGCATCTCAGCGTCTCTGCGTCCCAGAGTCTCAGAGTCTCTGCATCTCTGAGTCTCAGAGTCTCAGCGTCTCAGCGTCTCAGCGTCTCAGTGTCTCAGCGTCTCAGTGTCTCAGTGTCTCAGCGTCTCAGTGTCTCAGAGTCTCAGCGTCTCAGAGTCTCAGTGTCTCAGCGTCTCAGTGTCTCAGAGTCTCAGCGTCTCAGTGTCTCAGAGTCTCAGCGTCTCAGAGTCTCAGAGTCTCAGCGTCTCAGCGTCTCAGCGTCTCAGAGTCTCAGTGTCTCAGTGTCTCAGCGTCTCAGAGTCTCAGTGTCTCAGCGTCTCAGTGTCTCAGCGTCTCAGAGTCTCAGTGTCTCAGCGTCTCAGAGTCTCTATGTCTCAGAGTCTCAGTGTCTCAGCGTCTCAGAGTCTCAGTGTCTCAGCGTCTCAGTGTCTCAGCGTCTCAGAGTCTCTGTGTCTCAGAGTCTCAGTGTCTCAGCGTCTCAGTGTCTCAGCGTCTCAGTGTCTGAGCGTCTCAGAGTCTCTGTGTCTCAGAGTCTCTGTGTCTCTGTGTCTCAGAGTCTCAGCGTCTCAGAGTCTCAGCGTCTCAGCGTCTCAGTGTCTCAGCGTCTCAGTGTCTCAGCGTCTCAGTGTCTGAGCGTCTCAGAGTCTCTGTGTCTCTGTGTCTCAGAGTCTCTGTGTCTCAGAGTCTCAGTGTCTCAGCGTCTCAGAGTCTCAGCGTCTCAGCGTCTCAGTGTCTCAGCGTCTCAGAGTCTCTGCGTCTCAGCGTCACCGCGTCCCATAATCTCTGCGTCTCAGCGTCTCTGCGTATCTGCGTCTCAGCATCTCAGCGTCTCAGATTCTCTGCGTCTCAGCGTCCCTACGTCTCAGCGTCTCTGCATATCTGCGTCTCTGCGTATCTGCGTCTCAGCGTCTCACGTCTCAGCGTCTCAGATTCTCTGCGTCTCAGCATCCCGACGTCTCGGAGTCTCTGTGTCTCAGAGTCTCTACGTCTCAGCAACCCTGCGTCTCAGCGTCTGTACATCTCAGAGTCTCAGCGTCTCTGTGTCTCAGAGCGACTGCGTCTCAGCATCTCTGCGTCTCAGAGTCTCAGGTTCTCTGATTTTATCGTCACAGTGTCTCTGCGTCTCATAATCTCTGCGTCTCAGTGTCTCTGCATCTCAGAGTCTCTGCTTCTCAGAGTCTCAGCATCTCTGCGCTTCAGAGTCTCTGCGTCTCAGTGTCTCTGTGTCTCAGCGTCTCAGCGTGTCTACTCCTCAGAGTCTCTGCGTCTCAGAGTCTCTGTGTCTCAGCGTCTCTGCGTCTCAGAGTCTCTGCATCTCAGCGTCTCTGCGTCTCAGTTTCTCTGCGTCTCTAGGTCTCAGGGTCTCTGCGTCTCAGCGTCTCTGCGTCTATAGGTCCCTGTGCCTCAGGGTCTCTGCTTCTCTGCGTCTCAGAGTCCCTTGGTCTCAGTGTCTCTGCGTCTCTGGGTCCCAGGGTCTCTGCGTCTCAGCGTCTCTGCGTCTATAGGTCCCTGTGCCTCAGGGTCTCTGCTTCTCTGCGTCTCAGAGTCCCTTGGTCTCAGTGTCTCTGCGTCTCTGGGTCCCAGGGTCTCTGCGTCTCAGTGTCTCTGGGTCTCTGTTTCTCAGTGTCTCTGCGTCTCTGCGCCTTTGCATCTCAGGGTCTCTGCGTCTCAGGTTCTCAGCTTCTCTGCGTCTCAGAGTCCCTGGTTCTCAGTGTCATTTCGTCTCAGCGCCTCTGGGTCCCAGGGTCTCTGTATCTCAGCATCTCTGGGTCTCAGGGTCTCAGGTTCTCTGCATCTCTACGTCTCTGCGTACCTGCGTCTCAGGGTGTCTGCTTCTCTGCGTCTCAGAGTCCCTGGGTCTCAGTGTCTCTGCGTCTCAGCGTCTCTGCGTCTCAGTGTCTCTGCGTCTCTGCGTCTCAGGGTCTCCTTGTCTCTGCGTCTCAGAGTCTTTGCATCTAAGAGTCACTGCGTCTCTGCGACTCAGCGTCTCTGCGTGTCAGTGTCTCAACGTCTCAACGTCTCTGAGTCTCAGCGTCTCAGCGTCTCTACATCTCTGAGTCTCAGCGTCTCTGCGTCTCAGTGTCTCTGTGTCTCTGCGTCTCAGCGTCTCAGTGTCTCTGCGTCTCAGTGTCTCTGCGTCTCTGCGTCTCTGCGTCTCAGAGCCTCTGCGTCCCTGGTTCTCAGAGTCTCTGCGTCTCAGCGTCTCAGGGTCTCAGCGTCTCTGCGTCTCTGCATTACAGTGTCTCAGCGTCTCTGCGTCTCAGCGTCTCTGCGTCTCTGCGTCTCAGCGTCTCTGCGTCTCAGCGTCTCAGGGTCTCAGCGTCTCTGCGTCTCAGAGTCTCAGCGTCTCTGATTTTCTGCGTCTCAGCGTCTCTGCGTCTCTCCGTCTCAGAGTCTCTGCGTCTCTGCGTCTCAGTGTCTCAGCGTTTCTGCGTCTCAGCGTCTCTGCGTCTCAGTGTCTCTGCGTCTCAGTGTATCTGCGTCTCAGGGCCTCTCTGCCTCTGCATCTCAGAGTCTCTGGTTCTCAGTGTTTCTGGATCTCAGTGTCTCTGCGTCCCTGCGTCTCAGTGTCTCTGGGTCTCAGTGTCTCTGCGTCTCAGGGTCTCTGCGTTTCTGCATCTCTGGGTCTCAGTGTCTCTGCGTCTCTGGTTCTCAGTGTCTCTGCATCTCAGTGTCTCTGAGTCTCTGGTTTTCAGTGTCTCTGCATCTCTGAGTCTCTGGCACTCAGTGTCTCTGCGTCTCAGGGTCTCTGCATCTCTGCGTCTCAGAGTCTCGTCGTCTCAGAGTCTATGCGTCTCTGCGTCTCAGAGTCTCTGCGTCTCAGTGTCTCTGCATCTCAGAGTCTTTGAGTCTCTGCGTCTCAGGGTCTCTGCGTCTCTGCGTCTCTGTGTCTGTGGGACTCAGTGCCTCTGCGTCTCAGGGTCTCTGCGTCTCACTGTCTCAGTGTCTCTGCGTCCCTGCATCTCAGAGTCTCTGCGTCTCAGAGTCTCTGGGTCTCAGAGCCTCTGGGTCTCATTGTCTCTGCGTCTCAGTGTCTCTGCGTCTCTGAGTCTCTGAGTCTCTGCGTCTCAGAGTCTCTGTGTCTCATTTTCTCTGCGCCTCAGTGTCTCTGCGTCTCAGTTTCTCTGCGTCTCAGTGTCCCTGCGTCTCAGCATCTCTGCATCTCTGGGTCTCAGTGTCTCTGCGTCTCTGCATCTCTGGGTCTCAGTGTCTCTGCGTCTCAGGGTCTCTGCGCCTCTGCGTCTCAGGGTCTCAGTGTCTCTGAGTCTCTGCGTCTCTGGGACTCAGTGTCTCTGAGTCTCTGCGTCTCTGGGACTCAGTGTCTCTGCGTCTCAGAGTCTCTGAGTCTCTGCATCTCAGCGTCTTTGCATCTCAGAGTCTCTGCGTCTCTGCGTCTCAGTCTCAGAGTCTCTGCGTCTCTGCGTCTCAGTCTCAGAGTCTCTGCGTCTCTGAGTCGCAGCATCTCAGGCTTCTGCATCTCAGCGTCTTTGTGTCTCAGAGTCTCTGCGTCTCTGCTTCTCAGCGTCTTAGAGTCTCTGCGTCTCAGCGTCTCTGTGTCTCAGAATCTCTGAGTCTCAGAGTCTCTGCGCCTCAGAGTTTCAGCGTCTCAGCGTCTCAGATTCTCTGTGTCTCAGCGTCTCTGCATCTCAGAGTCTCTGCGTCTCTGCGTCTCAGCGATTCAGAGTCTCTGCGTCTCAGTCTCAGAGTCTCTGCGTCTCTGAGTTGCAGCATCTCAGACTTCTGCATCTCAGCGTCTCTGTGTCTCAGAGTCTATGCGTCTCAGCGTCTCTGCGTCTCTGCGTCTCAGCGTCTCTGCGTCTCAGAGTCTCAGCGTCTCAGCGTCTCTGCGTCTCTGCGTCTCTGAGTCTCAGCGTCTTAGAGTCTCTGCGTCTCAGAGTCTCTGTGCCTCAGAGTTTCAGCGTCTCAGCGTCTCAGATTCTCTGTGTCTCAGCGTCTCTACGTGTCAGCGTCTCTACGTCTCCACGTCTGTGAGTCTCTACGTCTCAGAGTCTCTGCGTCTCAGTGTCTCTGTGTCTCAGAGTCTCAGCGTCTCTACGTCTCAGAGTCTCTGCGTCTCAGTGTCTCTGCGTCTCAGAGTTTCAGCGTCTCTACGTATCAGAGTCTCTGCGTCTCAGTGTCTCTGCGTCTCAGAGTCTCAGCGTCTCTACGTCTCAGAGTCTCTGCGTCTCAGCGTCTCAGAGTCCCTGGGTCTCTGCGTCTCTGAGTCTCAGCGATTCAGAGTCTCTCCGTCTCAGAGTCTCAGAGTCTCTGCGTCTCTACATCTCTGCGTCTCAGAGTCTCTACGTCTCAGAGTCTCTGCATCTCAGCGTCTCTGCGTCTCAGGGTGTCCGAGTCTCTGCGTCTCAGCGTCTCTGTGTCTCTGCGTCTCAGCATGTCTGCGTCTCAGAGTCTCTGCGTCTCAGAGTCTCAGAGTCTCTGCGTCTCAGGGTGTCCGAGTTTCTGCTTCTCAGCGTCTCTGAGTCTCAGCGTCTCAGCGTCACCGCGTCCCATAATCTCTGCGTCTCAGCGTCTCTGCGTATCTGCGTCTCAACGTCTCACGTCTCAGCGTCTCAGATTGTCTGCGTCTCAGACTCTCAGACTCTCTATGCCTCAGCGTCTCTGCGTCGCAGGCTCTGTGCGTCTCAGCATCTCAGCGTCCCATAATCTCTGCGTCTCAGCGTCTCACGTCTCAGCGTCTCAGATTCTCTGCGTCTCTGCGTCTCAGCGTCCTTACGTTTCAGAGTCTCTGCATCTCAGAGTCTCTGCGTCTCAGCGACTCTGCGTCTCAGCGTCTCTACATCTCAGAGTCTCTGCATCTCTGCATCTCAGAGTCTCTGTGTCTCAGAGCCTCGGCGTCTCAGCGTCTCTACGTCTCAGAGCCTCTGCGTCTCAGAGTCTCTGCGTCTCAGCGTCTCAGAGTCTCAGGTTCTCTGATTTCATCGTCTCAGTGTCTCTGCGTCTCATAATCTCTGCGTCTCAGCGTCTCTGCGTCTCAGAGTCTCTGCGTCTCTGCATCTCAGAGTCTCAGCGACTCAGAGTATCTGCGTCTCAGAGTCTCAGCGTCTCAGAGTATCTGCGTCTCAGAGTCTCTGCCTCTCTGTGTCTATGCGTCTCAGAATCTCTGCGTCTCTGTGTCTCAGCATCTCTGCATCTCTGGGTCTCAGAGTCTCTTCGTCTCTGCATCTCTTCGTCTCTGCATCTCTTCGTCTCTGCATTTCTGCGTCTCAGCGTCTCTGCGACTCAGTGTCTCAGGTTCTCTGCGTCTCTGCGTCTCAGCAATCCAGAGTCTCTGCGTCTCAGAGTCTCAGAGTCTCTGCGTCGCAGCGTCTCAGAGTTCTGCGTCTCAGCGTCTTTGTGTCTCAGAGTCTCAGCGTCACAGCGTCTCTGCGTCTCAGCGTCTCTGCGTCTCAGCGTCTCTGTGTCTCAGAGTCTCAGAGTCTGTGCATCTCTGCGTCTCAGAGTCTCTGCATCTCAGCGTCTCTGCGTCCCAGAGTCTCAGAGTCTCTGCATCTCTGAGTCTCAGAGTCTCAGCATCACAGCGTCTCAGCGTCTCAGCGTCTCAGTGTCTCAGTGTCTCAGAGTCTCAGCGTCTCAGCGTCTCAGAGTCTCAGTGTCTCAGCGTCTCAGTGTCTCAGCGTCTCAGCGTCTCAGTGTCTCAGCTTCTCAGCGTCTCAGTGTCTCAGCGTCTCAGTGTCTGAGCGTCTCAGAGTCTCAGTGTCTCAGCGTCTCAGAGTCTCAGTGTCTCAGCGTCTCAGTGTCTCAGCGTCTCAGAGTCTCAGTGTCTCAGCGTCTCAGTGTCTCAGCGTCTCAGAGTCTCTGTGTCTCAGTGTCTCAGTGTCTCAGCGTCTCAGAGTCTCAGTGTCTCAGCGTCTCAGTGTCTCAGCGTCTCAGAGTCTCTGTGTCTCTGTGTCTCAGAGTCTCAGTGTCTCAGTGTCTCAGAGTCTCAGCGTCTCAGTGTCTCAGCGTCTCAGCGTCTCAGTGTCTCAGCGTCTCAGTGTCTCAGCGTCTCAGTGTCTGAGCGTCTCAGATTCTCTGTGTCTCAGAGTCTCAGTGTCTCAGCGTCTCAGAGTCTCAGCGTCTCAGCGTCTCAGTGTCTCAGCGTATCAGAGTCTCTGCGTCTCAGCGTCACCGCGTCCCATAATCTCTACGTCTCAGCGTCTCTGCATCTCTTCGTCTCTGCATCTCTTCGTCTCTGCATTTCTGCGTCTCAGCGTCTCTGCGACTCAGTGTCTCAGGTTCTCTGCGTCTCTGCGTCTCAGCGATCCGGAGTCTCTGCGTCTCAGAGTCTCAGAGTCTCAGAGTCTCTGCGTCGCAGCGTCTCAGAGTTCTGCGTCTCAGCGTCTTTGTGTCTCAGAGTCTCAGCGTCTCTGCGTCTCAGCGTCTCTGCGTCTCAGAGTCTCTGTGTCTCAGAGTCTCTGCATCTCAGCGTCTCTGCGTTCCAGAGTCTCAGAGTCTCTGCATCTCTGAGTCTCAGAGTCTCAGCGTCTCAGCGTCTCAGTGTCTCAGCGTCTCAGCGTCTCAGTGTCTCAGCCTCTCAGTGTCTCAGCGTCTCAGAGTCTCAGTGTCTCAGCGTCTCAGAGTCTCAGAGTCTCAGTGTCTCAGCGTCTCAGAGTCTCAGTGTCTCAGCGTCTCAGTGTCTCAGCGTCTCAGCGTCTCAGTGTCTCAGCGTCTCAGCGTCTCAGTGTCTCAGCGTCTCAGTGTCTGAGCGTCTCAGAGTCTCAGTGTCTCAGCGTCTCAGAGTCTCAGTGTCTCAGCGTCTCAGTGTCTCAGCGTCTCAGAGTCTCAGTGTCTCAGCGTCTCAGTGTCTCAGCGTCTCAGAGTCTCTGTGTCTCAGTGTCTCAGACTCTCAGCGTCTCAGAGTCTCAGTGTCTCAGCGTCTCAGCGTCTCAGCGTCTCAGTGTCTCAGCGTCTCAGCGTCTCAGTGTCTGAGCGTCTCAGAGTCTCTGTGTCTCTGTGTCTCAGAGTCTCTGTGTCTCAGAGTCTCAGTGTCTCAGCGTCTCAGAGTCTCAGCGTCTCAGCGTCTCAGTGTCTCAGCGTCTCAGAGTCTCTGCGTCTCAGCGTCTCTGCGTATCTGCGTCTCAGCGTCTCACGTCTCAGCGTCTCAGATTCTCTGCGTCTCAGCGTCTCTGCGTATCTGCGTCTCAGCGTCTCACGTCTCAGCGTCTCAGATTCTCTGCGTCTCAGCATCCCGACGTCTCGGAGTCTCTGTGTCTCAGAGTCTCTACGTCTCAGCGACCCTGCGTCTCAGCGTCTGTACATCTCAGAGTCTCTGCGTCTCTGTGTCTCAGAGCCACTGCGTCTCAGCGTCTCAGCGTCTCAGAGTCTCAGGTTCTCTGATTTTATCGTCACAGTGTCTCTGCGTCTCATAATCTCTGCGTCTCAGTGTCTCTGCATCTCAGAGTCTCTGCTTCTCAGAGTCTCAGCATCTCTGCGCTTCAGAGTCTCTGCGTCTCAGTGTCTCTGTGTCTCAGCGTCTCAGCGTGTCTGCGCCTCAGAGTCTCTGCGTCTCAGATTCTCTGCATCTCAGGGTCTCTGCGTCTCAGGTTCTCAGCTTCTCTGCGTCTCAGAGTCCCTGGTTCTCAGTGTCATTTCGTCTCAGCGCCTCTGGGTCCCAGGGTCTCTGTATCTCAGCATCTCTGGGTCTCAGGGTCTCAGGTTCTCTGCATCTCTACGTCTCTGCGTACCTGCGTCTCAGGGTGTCTGCTTCTCTGCGTCTCAGAGTCCCTGGGTCTCAGTGTCTCTGCGTCTCAGCGTCTCTGCGTCTCAGTGTCTCTGCGTCTCTGCGTCTCAGGGTCTCCTTGTCTCTGCGTCTCAGAGTCTTTGCATCTAAGAGTCACTGCGTCTCTGCGACTCAGCGTCTCTGCGTGTCAGTGTCTCAACGTCTCTACGTCTCTGAGTCTCAGCGTCTCAGCGTCTCTACATCTCTGAGTCTCAGCGTCTCTGCGTCTCAGTGTCTCTGTGTCTCTGCGTCTCAGCGTCTCAGTGTCTCTGCGACTCAGTGTCTCTGCGTCTCTGCGTCTCAGCGTCTCTGCGTCTCAGAGCCTCTGCGTCCCTGGTTCTCAGAGTCTCTGCGTCTCAGCGTCTCAGGGTCTCAGCGTCTCTGCATTACAGTGTCTCAGCGTCTCTGCGTCTCAGCGTCTCACGTCTCAGCGTCTCAGATTGTCTGCGTCTCAGACTCTCAGACTCTCTGTGCCTCAGCGTCTCTGCGTCGCAGGCTCTGTGCGTCTCAGCATCTCAGCGTCCCATAATCTCTGCGTCTCAGCGTCTCACGTCTCAGCGTCTCAGATTCTCTGCGTCTCTGCGTCTCAGAGTCCTTACGTTTCAGAGTCTCTGCATCTCAGAGTCTCTGCGTCTCAGCGACTCTGCGTCTCAGCGTCTCTACATCTCAGAGTCTCTGCATCTCTGCGTCTCAGAGTCTCTGTGTCTCAGAGCCTCGGCGTCTCAGCGTCTCTACGTCTCAGAGCCTCTGCGTCTCAGAGTCTCTGCGTCTCAGCGTCTCAGAGTCTCAGGTTCTCTGATTTCATCGTCTCAGTGTCTCTGCGTCTCATAATCTCTGCGTCTCAGCGTCTCTGCGTCTCAGAGTCTCTGCGTCTCTGCATCTCAGAGTCTCAGCGACTCAGAGTATCTGCGTCTCAGAGTCTCAGCGTCTCAGAGTATCTGCGTCTCAGAGTCTCTGCCTCTCTGTGTCTATGCGTCTCAGAATCTCTGCGTCTCTGTGTCTCAGCATCTCTGCATCTCTGGGTCTCAGAGTCTCTTCGTCTCTGCATCTCTTCGTCTCTGCATCTCTTCGTCTCTGCATTTCTGCGACTCAGTGTCTCAGATTCTCTGCGTCTCAGCGATCCAGAGTCTCTGCGTCTCAGAGTCTCAGAGTCTCTGCGTCGCAGCGTCTCAGAGTTCTGCGTCTCAGCGTCTTTGTGTCTCAGAGTCTCAGCGTCAAAGCGTCTCTGCGTCTCAGCGTCTCTGCGTCTCAGAGTCTCTGTGTCTCAGAGTCTCTGCATCTCAGAGTCTCAGAGTCTCAGCGTCACAGCGTCTCAGCGTCTCAGAGTCTCTGCATCTCAGCGTCTCTGCGTCCCAGAGTCTCAGAGTCTCTGCATCTCTGAGTCTCAGAGTCTCAGCGTCACAGCGTCTCAGCGTCTCAGTGTCTCGGCGTCTCAGCGTCTCAGTGTCTCAGCGTCTCAGTGTCTCAGAGTCTCAGTGTCTCAGCGTCTCAGTGTCTCAGCGTCTCAGAGTCTCTGTGTCTCAGTGTCTCAGTGTCTCAGCGTCTCAGAGTCTCAGTGTCTCAGCGTCTCAGTGTCGCAGAGTCTCTGTGTCTCTGTGTCTCAGAGTCTCAGTGTCTCAGCGTCTCAGCGTCTCAGCGTCTCAGCGTCTCAGTGTCTCAGCGTCTCAGTCTCTCAGCGTCTCAGTGTCTGAGCGTCTCAGAGTCTCTGTGTCTCAGAGTCTCAGCGTCTCAGCGTCTCAGTGTCTCAGCGTCTCAGAGTCTCTGCGTCTCAGCGTCACCGCGTCCCATAATCTCTGCGTCTCAGCGTCTCTGCGTATCTGCGTCTCAGCATCTCAGCGTCTCAGATTCTCTGCGTCTCAGCGTCCCTACGTCTCAGCGTCTCTGCATATCTGCGTCTCTGCGTATCTGCATCTCAGCGTCTCACGTCTCAGCGTCTCAGATTCTCTGCGTCTCAGCGATCCAGAGTCTCAGCATCTCAGAGTCTCAGAGTCTCTGCGTCGCAGCGTCTCAGAGTTCTGCGTCTCAGCGTCTTTGTGTCTCAGAGTCTCAGCGTCACAGCGTCTCTGCGTCTCAGCGTCTCTGCGTCTCAGAGTCTCTGTGTCTCAGAGTCTCTGCATCTCAGCGTCTCTGCGTCCCAGAGTCTCAGAGTCTCTGCATCTCTGAGTCTCAGTGTCTCAGAGTCTCAGAGTCTCAGCGTCTCAGTGTCTCAGCGTCTCAGCGTCTCAGAGTCTCTGCGTCTCAGCGTCACCGCGTCCCATAATCTCTGCGTCTCAGCGTCTCTGCGTATCTGCGTCTCAGCATCTCAGCGTCTCAGATTCACTGCGTCTCAGCGTCCCTACGTCTCAGCGTCTCTGCATATCTGCGTCTCTGCGTATCTGCTTCTCAGCGTCTCACGTCTCAGCGTCTCAGATTCTCTGCGTCTCAGCGTCTCTGCGTATCTGCGTCTCAGCATCTCAGCGTCTCAGATTCTCTGCGTCTCAGCGTCCCTACGTCTCAGCGTCTCTGCATATCTGCGTCTCTGCGTCTCACGTCTCAGCGTCTCAGATTCTCTGCGTCTCAGCATCCCGACGTCTCGGAGTCTCTGTGTCTCAGAGTCTCTACGTCTCAGCGACCCTGCGTCTCAGCGTCTGTACATCTCAGAGTCTCAGCGTCTCTGTGTCTCAGAGCCACTGCGTCTCAGCGTCTCAGAGTCTCAGAGTCTCAGGTTCTCTGATTTTATCGTCACAGTGTCTCTGCGTCTCATAATCTCTGCGTCTCAGTGTCTCTGCATCTCAGAGTCTCTGCTTCTCAGAGTCTCAGCATCTCTGCGCTTCAGAGTCTCTGCGTCTCAGTGTCTCTGTGTCTCAGCGTCTCAGCGTGTCTGCGCCTCAGAGTCTCTGCGTCTCAGAGTCTCTGCGTCTCAGCGTCCTTACGTCTCAGAGTCTCTGCATCTCAGAGTCTCCGCGTCTCAGAGTCTCTGCGTCTCAGCGACTCTGCGTCTCAGCGTCTCTACATCTCAGAGTCTCTGCATCTCTGCATCTCAGAGTCTCTGTGTCTCAGAGCCTCGGCGTCTCAGCGTCTCTACGTCTCAGAGCCTCTGCGTCTCAGAGTCTCTGCGTCTCAGCGTCTCAGAGTCTCAGGTTCTCTGATTTCATCGTCTCAGTGTCTCTGCGTCTCATAATCTCTGCGTCTCAGCGTCTCTGCCTCTCAGAGTCTCTGCGTCTCTGCATCTCAGAGTCTCAGCGACTCAGAGTATCTGCGTCTCAGAGTCTCAGCGTCTCAGAGTATCTGCATCTCAGAGTCTCTGCCTCTCTGTGTCTATGCGTCTCAGAATCTCTGCGTCTCTGTGTCTCAGCATCTCTGCATCTCTGGGTCTCAGAGTCTCTTCGTCTCTGCATCTCTTCGTCTCTGCATCTCTTCGTCTCTGCATTTCTGCGTCTCAGCGTCTCTGCGACTCAGTGTCTCAGGTTCTCTGCGTCTCTGCGTCTCAGCGATCCAGAGTCTCTGCGTCTCAGAGTCTCTGCGTCTCAGCGATCCAGAGTCTCTGCGTCGCAGCGTCTCAGAGTTCTGCGTCTCAGCGTCTTTGTGTCTCAGAGTCTCAGCGTCACAGCGTCTCTGCGTCTCAGCGTCTCTGCGTCTCAGAGTCTCTGTGTCTCAGAGTCTCTGCATCTCTGAGTCTCAGAGACTCAGCGTCACAGCGTCTCAGTGTCTCAGTGTCTCAGCGTCTCAGTGTCTCAGTGTCTCAGCGTCTCAGAGTGTCAGTGTCTCAGCGTCTCAGTGTCTCAGCGTCTCAGAGTCTCAGTGTCTCAGCGTCTCAGAGTCTCAGTGTCTCAGCGTCTCAGAGTCTCAGCGTTTCAGCGTCTCAGTGTCTCAGCGTCTCAGAGTCTCAGGTTCTCTGATTTCATCGTCTCAGTGTCTCTGCGTCTCATAATCTCTGCGTCTCAGCGTCTCTGCGTCTCAGAGTCTCTGCGTCTCTGCATCTCAGAGTCTCAGCGACTCAGAGTATCAGCGTCTCAGAGTCTCAGCGTCTCAGAGTATCTGCATCTCAGAGTCTCTGCCTCTCTGTGTCTATGTGTCTCAGAATCTCTGCGTCTCTGTGTCTCAGCATCTCTGCATCTCTGGGTCTCAGAGTCTCTTCGTCTCTGCATCTCTTCGTCTCTGCATCTCTTCGTCTCTGCATTTCTGCGTCTCAGCGTCTCTGCGACTCAGTGTCTCAGGTTCTCTGCGTCTCTGCGTCTCAGCGATCCAGAGTCTCTGCGTCGCAGCGTCTCAGAGTTCTGCGTCTCAGCGTCTTTGTGTCTCAGAGTCTCAGCGTCTCAGCGTCTCTGCGTCTCAGCGTCTCTGCGTCTCAGAGTCTCTGTGTCTCAGAGTCTCTGCATCTCAGCGTCTCTGCGTCCCAGAGTCTCAGAGTCTCTGCATCTCTGAGTCTCAGAGTCTCAGCGTCTCAGCGTCTCAGCGTCTCAGTGTCTCAGCGTCTCAGTGTCTCAGTGTCTCAGCGTCTCAGTGTCTCAGAGTCTCAGCGTCTCAGAGTCTCAGTGTCTCAGCGTCTCAGTGTCTCAGAGTCTCAGCGTCTCAGTGTCTCAGAGTCTCAGCGTCTCAGAGTCTCAGAGTCTCAGCGTCTCAGCGTCTCAGCGTCTCAGAGTCTCAGTGTCTCAGTGTCTCAGCGTCTCAGAGTCTCAGTGTCTCAGCGTCTCAGTGTCTCAGCGTCTCAGAGTCTCAGTGTCTCAGCGTCTCAGAGTCTCTATGTCTCAGAGTCTCAGTGTCTCAGCGTCTCAGAGTCTCAGTGTCTCAGCGTCTCAGTGTCTCAGCGTCTCAGAGTCTCTGTGTCTCAGAGTCTCAGTGTCTCAGCGTCTCAGTGTCTCAGCGTCTCAGTGTCTGAGCGTCTCAGAGTCTCTGTGTCTCAGAGTCTCTGTGTCTCTGTGTCTCAGAGTCTCAGCGTCTCAGAGTCTCAGCGTCTCAGCGTCTCAGTGTCTCAGCGTCTCAGTGTCTCAGCGTCTCAGTGTCTGAGCGTCTCAGAGTCTCTGTGTCTCTGTGTCTCAGAGTCTCTGTGTCTCAGAGTCTCAGTGTCTCAGCGTCTCAGAGTCTCAGCGTCTCAGCGTCTCAGTGTCTCAGCGTCTCAGAGTCTCTGCGTCTCAGCGTCACCGCGTCCCATAATCTCTGCGTCTCAGCGTCTCTGCGTATCTGCGTCTCAGCATCTCAGCGTCTCAGATTCTCTGCGTCTCAGCGTCCCTACGTCTCAGCGTCTCTGCATATCTGCGTCTCTGCGTATCTGCGTCTCAGCGTCTCACGTCTCAGCGTCTCAGATTCTCTGCGTCTCAGCATCCCGACGTCTCGGAGTCTCTGTGTCTCAGAGTCTCTACGTCTCAGCAACCCTGCGTCTCAGCGTCTGTACATCTCAGAGTCTCAGCGTCTCTGTGTCTCAGAGCGACTGCGTCTCAGCATCTCTGCGTCTCAGAGTCTCAGGTTCTCTGATTTTATCGTCACAGTGTCTCTGCGTCTCATAATCTCTGCGTCTCAGTGTCTCTGCATCTCAGAGTCTCTGCTTCTCAGAGTCTCAGCATCTCTGCGCTTCAGAGTCTCTGCGTCTCAGTGTCTCTGTGTCTCAGCGTCTCAGCGTGTCTACTCCTCAGAGTCTCTGCGTCTCAGAGTCTCTGTGTCTCAGCGTCTCTGCGTCTCAGAGTCTCTGCATCTCAGCGTCTCTGCGTCTCAGTTTCTCTGCGTCTCTAGGTCTCAGGGTCTCTGCGTCTCAGCGTCTCTGCGTCTATAGGTCCCTGTGCCTCAGGGTCTCTGCTTCTCTGCGTCTCAGAGTCCCTTGGTCTCAGTGTCTCTGCGTCTCTGGGTCCCAGGGTCTCTGCGTCTCAGCGTCTCTGCGTCTATAGGTCCCTGTGCCTCAGGGTCTCTGCTTCTCTGCGTCTCAGAGTCCCTTGGTCTCAGTGTCTCTGCGTCTCTGGGTCCCAGGGTCTCTGCGTCTCAGTGTCTCTGGGTCTCTGTTTCTCAGTGTCTCTGCGTCTCTGCGCCTTTGCATCTCAGGGTCTCTGCGTCTCAGGTTCTCAGCTTCTCTGCGTCTCAGAGTCCCTGGTTCTCAGTGTCATTTCGTCTCAGCGCCTCTGGGTCCCAGGGTCTCTGTATCTCAGCATCTCTGGGTCTCAGGGTCTCAGGTTCTCTGCATCTCTACGTCTCTGCGTACCTGCGTCTCAGGGTGTCTGCTTCTCTGCGTCTCAGAGTCCCTGGGTCTCAGTGTCTCTGCGTCTCAGCGTCTCTGCGTCTCAGTGTCTCTGCGTCTCTGCGTCTCAGGGTCTCCTTGTCTCTGCGTCTCAGAGTCTTTGCATCTAAGAGTCACTGCGTCTCTGCGACTCAGCGTCTCTGCGTGTCAGTGTCTCAACGTCTCAACGTCTCTGAGTCTCAGCGTCTCAGCGTCTCTACATCTCTGAGTCTCAGCGTCTCTGCGTCTCAGTGTCTCTGTGTCTCTGCGTCTCAGCGTCTCAGTGTCTCTGCGTCTCAGTGTCTCTGCGTCTCTGCGTCTCTGCGTCTCAGAGCCTCTGCGTCCCTGGTTCTCAGAGTCTCTGCGTCTCAGCGTCTCAGGGTCTCAGCGTCTCTGCGTCTCTGCATTACAGTGTCTCAGCGTCTCTGCGTCTCAGCGTCTCTGCGTCTCTGCGTCTCAGCGTCTCTGCGTCTCAGCGTCTCAGGGTCTCAGCGTCTCTGCGTCTCAGAGTCTCAGCGTCTCTGATTTTCTGCGTCTCAGCGTCTCTGCGTCTCTCCGTCTCAGAGTCTCTGCGTCTCTGCGTCTCAGTGTCTCAGCGTTTCTGCGTCTCAGCGTCTCTGCGTCTCAGTGTCTCTGCGTCTCAGTGTATCTGCGTCTCAGGGCCTCTCTGCCTCTGCATCTCAGAGTCTCTGGTTCTCAGTGTTTCTGGATCTCAGTGTCTCTGCGTCCCTGCGTCTCAGTGTCTCTGGGTCTCAGTGTCTCTGCGTCTCAGGGTCTCTGCGTTTCTGCATCTCTGGGTCTCAGTGTCTCTGCGTCTCTGGTTCTCAGTGTCTCTGCATCTCAGTGTCTCTGAGTCTCTGGTTTTCAGTGTCTCTGCATCTCTGAGTCTCTGGCACTCAGTGTCTCTGCGTCTCAGGGTCTCTGCATCTCTGCGTCTCAGAGTCTCGTCGTCTCAGAGTCTATGCGTCTCTGCGTCTCAGAGTCTCTGCGTCTCAGTGTCTCTGCATCTCAGAGTCTTTGAGTCTCTGCGTCTCAGGGTCTCTGCGTCTCTGCGTCTCTGTGTCTGTGGGACTCAGTGCCTCTGCGTCTCAGGGTCTCTGCGTCTCACTGTCTCAGTGTCTCTGCGTCCCTGCATCTCAGAGTCTCTGCGTCTCAGAGTCTCTGGGTCTCAGAGCCTCTGGGTCTCATTGTCTCTGCGTCTCAGTGTCTCTGCGTCTCTGAGTCTCTGAGTCTCTGCGTCTCAGAGTCTCTGTGTCTCATTTTCTCTGCGCCTCAGTGTCTCTGCGTCTCAGTTTCTCTGCGTCTCAGTGTCCCTGCGTCTCAGCATCTCTGCATCTCTGGGTCTCAGTGTCTCTGCGTCTCTGCATCTCTGGGTCTCAGTGTCTCTGCGTCTCAGGGTCTCTGCGCCTCTGCGTCTCAGGGTCTCAGTGTCTCTGAGTCTCTGCGTCTCTGGGACTCAGTGTCTCTGAGTCTCTGCGTCTCTGGGACTCAGTGTCTCTGCGTCTCAGAGTCTCTGAGTCTCTGCATCTCAGCGTCTTTGCATCTCAGAGTCTCTGCGTCTCTGCGTCTCAGTCTCAGAGTCTCTGCGTCTCTGCGTCTCAGTCTCAGAGTCTCTGCGTCTCTGAGTCGCAGCATCTCAGGCTTCTGCATCTCAGCGTCTTTGTGTCTCAGAGTCTCTGCGTCTCTGCTTCTCAGCGTCTTAGAGTCTCTGCGTCTCAGCGTCTCTGTGTCTCAGAATCTCTGAGTCTCAGAGTCTCTGCGCCTCAGAGTTTCAGCGTCTCAGCGTCTCAGATTCTCTGTGTCTCAGCGTCTCTGCATCTCAGAGTCTCTGCGTCTCTGCGTCTCAGCGATTCAGAGTCTCTGCGTCTCAGTCTCAGAGTCTCTGCGTCTCTGAGTTGCAGCATCTCAGACTTCTGCATCTCAGCGTCTCTGTGTCTCAGAGTCTATGCGTCTCAGCGTCTCTGCGTCTCTGCGTCTCAGCGTCTCTGCGTCTCAGAGTCTCAGCGTCTCAGCGTCTCTGCGTCTCTGCGTCTCTGAGTCTCAGCGTCTTAGAGTCTCTGCGTCTCAGAGTCTCTGTGCCTCAGAGTTTCAGCGTCTCAGCGTCTCAGATTCTCTGTGTCTCAGCGTCTCTACGTGTCAGCGTCTCTACGTCTCCACGTCTGTGAGTCTCTACGTCTCAGAGTCTCTGCGTCTCAGTGTCTCTGTGTCTCAGAGTCTCAGCGTCTCTACGTCTCAGAGTCTCTGCGTCTCAGTGTCTCTGCGTCTCAGAGTTTCAGCGTCTCTACGTATCAGAGTCTCTGCGTCTCAGTGTCTCTGCGTCTCAGAGTCTCAGCGTCTCTACGTCTCAGAGTCTCTGCGTCTCAGCGTCTCAGAGTCCCTGGGTCTCTGCGTCTCTGAGTCTCAGCGATTCAGAGTCTCTCCGTCTCAGAGTCTCAGAGTCTCTGCGTCTCTACATCTCTGCGTCTCAGAGTCTCTACGTCTCAGAGTCTCTGCATCTCAGCGTCTCTGCGTCTCAGGGTGTCCGAGTCTCTGCGTCTCAGCGTCTCTGTGTCTCTGCGTCTCAGCATGTCTGCGTCTCAGAGTCTCTGCGTCTCAGAGTCTCAGAGTCTCTGCGTCTCAGGGTGTCCGAGTTTCTGCTTCTCAGCGTCTCTGAGTCTCAGCGTCTCAGCGTCACCGCGTCCCATAATCTCTGCGTCTCAGCGTCTCTGCGTATCTGCGTCTCAACGTCTCACGTCTCAGCGTCTCAGATTGTCTGCGTCTCAGACTCTCAGACTCTCTGTGCCTCAGCGTCTCTGCGTCGCAGGCTCTGTGCGTCTCAGCATCTCAGCGTCCCATAATCTCTGCGTCTCAGCGTCTCACGTCTCAGCGTCTCAGATTCTCTGCGTCTCTGCGTCTCAGCGTCCTTACGTTTCAGAGTCTCTGCATCTCAGAGTCTCTGCGTCTCAGCGACTCTGCGTCTCAGCGTCTCTACATCTCAGAGTCTCTGCATCTCTGCATCTCAGAGTCTCTGTGTCTCAGAGCCTCGGCGTCTCAGCGTCTCTACGTCTCAGAGCCTCTGCGTCTCAGAGTCTCTGCGTCTCAGCGTCTCAGAGTCTCAGGTTCTCTGATTTCATCGTCTCAGTGTCTCTGCGTCTCATAATCTCTGCGTCTCAGCGTCTCTGCGTCTCAGAGTCTCTGCGTCTCTGCATCTCAGAGTCTCAGCGACTCAGAGTATCTGCGTCTCAGAGTCTCAGCGTCTCAGAGTATCTGCGTCTCAGAGTCTCTGCCTCTCTGTGTCTATGCGTCTCAGAATCTCTGCGTCTCTGTGTCTCAGCATCTCTGCATCTCTGGGTCTCAGAGTCTCTTCGTCTCTGCATCTCTTCGTCTCTGCATCTCTTCGTCTCTGCATTTCTGCGTCTCAGCGTCTCTGCGACTCAGTGTCTCAGGTTCTCTGCGTCTCTGCGTCTCAGCAATCCAGAGTCTCTGCGTCTCAGAGTCTCAGAGTCTCTGCGTCGCAGCGTCTCAGAGTTCTGCGTCTCAGCGTCTTTGTGTCTCAGAGTCTCAGCGTCACAGCGTCTCTGCGTCTCAGCGTCTCTGCGTCTCAGCGTCTCTGTGTCTCAGAGTCTCAGAGTCTGTGCATCTCTGCGTCTCAGAGTCTCTGCATCTCAGCGTCTCTGCGTCCCAGAGTCTCAGAGTCTCTGCATCTCTGAGTCTCAGAGTCTCAGCATCACAGCGTCTCAGCGTCTCAGCGTCTCAGTGTCTCAGTGTCTCAGAGTCTCAGCGTCTCAGCGTCTCAGAGTCTCAGTGTCTCAGCGTCTCAGTGTCTCAGCGTCTCAGCGTCTCAGTGTCTCAGCTTCTCAGCGTCTCAGTGTCTCAGCGTCTCAGTGTCTGAGCGTCTCAGAGTCTCAGTGTCTCAGCGTCTCAGAGTCTCAGTGTCTCAGCGTCTCAGTGTCTCAGCGTCTCAGAGTCTCAGTGTCTCAGCGTCTCAGTGTCTCAGCGTCTCAGAGTCTCTGTGTCTCAGTGTCTCAGTGTCTCAGCGTCTCAGAGTCTCAGTGTCTCAGCGTCTCAGTGTCTCAGCGTCTCAGAGTCTCTGTGTCTCTGTGTCTCAGAGTCTCAGTGTCTCAGTGTCTCAGAGTCTCAGCGTCTCAGTGTCTCAGCGTCTCAGCGTCTCAGTGTCTCAGCGTCTCAGTGTCTCAGCGTCTCAGTGTCTGAGCGTCTCAGATTCTCTGTGTCTCAGAGTCTCAGTGTCTCAGCGTCTCAGAGTCTCAGCGTCTCAGCGTCTCAGTGTCTCAGCGTATCAGAGTCTCTGCGTCTCAGCGTCACCGCGTCCCATAATCTCTACGTCTCAGCGTCTCTGCATCTCTTCGTCTCTGCATCTCTTCGTCTCTGCATTTCTGCGTCTCAGCGTCTCTGCGACTCAGTGTCTCAGGTTCTCTGCGTCTCTGCGTCTCAGCGATCCGGAGTCTCTGCGTCTCAGAGTCTCAGAGTCTCAGAGTCTCTGCGTCGCAGCGTCTCAGAGTTCTGCGTCTCAGCGTCTTTGTGTCTCAGAGTCTCAGCGTCTCTGCGTCTCAGCGTCTCTGCGTCTCAGAGTCTCTGTGTCTCAGAGTCTCTGCATCTCAGCGTCTCTGCGTTCCAGAGTCTCAGAGTCTCTGCATCTCTGAGTCTCAGAGTCTCAGCGTCTCAGCGTCTCAGTGTCTCAGCGTCTCAGCGTCTCAGTGTCTCAGCCTCTCAGTGTCTCAGCGTCTCAGAGTCTCAGTGTCTCAGCGTCTCAGAGTCTCAGAGTCTCAGTGTCTCAGCGTCTCAGAGTCTCAGTGTCTCAGCGTCTCAGTGTCTCAGCGTCTCAGCGTCTCAGTGTCTCAGCGTCTCAGCGTCTCAGTGTCTCAGCGTCTCAGTGTCTGAGCGTCTCAGAGTCTCAGTGTCTCAGCGTCTCAGAGTCTCAGTGTCTCAGCGTCTCAGTGTCTCAGCGTCTCAGAGTCTCAGTGTCTCAGCGTCTCAGTGTCTCAGCGTCTCAGAGTCTCTGTGTCTCAGTGTCTCAGACTCTCAGCGTCTCAGAGTCTCAGTGTCTCAGCGTCTCAGCGTCTCAGCGTCTCAGTGTCTCAGCGTCTCAGCGTCTCAGTGTCTGAGCGTCTCAGAGTCTCTGTGTCTCTGTGTCTCAGAGTCTCTGTGTCTCAGAGTCTCAGTGTCTCAGCGTCTCAGAGTCTCAGCGTCTCAGCGTCTCAGTGTCTCAGCGTCTCAGAGTCTCTGCGTCTCAGCGTCTCTGCGTATCTGCGTCTCAGCGTCTCACGTCTCAGCGTCTCAGATTCTCTGCGTCTCAGCGTCTCTGCGTATCTGCGTCTCAGCGTCTCACGTCTCAGCGTCTCAGATTCTCTGCGTCTCAGCATCCCGACGTCTCGGAGTCTCTGTGTCTCAGAGTCTCTACGTCTCAGCGACCCTGCGTCTCAGCGTCTGTACATCTCAGAGTCTCTGCGTCTCTGTGTCTCAGAGCCACTGCGTCTCAGCGTCTCAGCGTCTCAGAGTCTCAGGTTCTCTGATTTTATCGTCACAGTGTCTCTGCGTCTCATAATCTCTGCGTCTCAGTGTCTCTGCATCTCAGAGTCTCTGCTTCTCAGAGTCTCAGCATCTCTGCGCTTCAGAGTCTCTGCGTCTCAGTGTCTCTGTGTCTCAGCGTCTCAGCGTGTCTGCGCCTCAGAGTCTCTGCGTCTCAGATTCTCTGCATCTCAGGGTCTCTGCGTCTCAGGTTCTCAGCTTCTCTGCGTCTCAGAGTCCCTGGTTCTCAGTGTCATTTCGTCTCAGCGCCTCTGGGTCCCAGGGTCTCTGTATCTCAGCATCTCTGGGTCTCAGGGTCTCAGGTTCTCTGCATCTCTACGTCTCTGCGTACCTGCGTCTCAGGGTGTCTGCTTCTCTGCGTCTCAGAGTCCCTGGGTCTCAGTGTCTCTGCGTCTCAGCGTCTCTGCGTCTCAGTGTCTCTGCGTCTCTGCGTCTCAGGGTCTCCTTGTCTCTGCGTCTCAGAGTCTTTGCATCTAAGAGTCACTGCGTCTCTGCGACTCAGCGTCTCTGCGTGTCAGTGTCTCAACGTCTCTACGTCTCTGAGTCTCAGCGTCTCAGCGTCTCTACATCTCTGAGTCTCAGCGTCTCTGCGTCTCAGTGTCTCTGTGTCTCTGCGTCTCAGCGTCTCAGTGTCTCTGCGACTCAGTGTCTCTGCGTCTCTGCGTCTCAGCGTCTCTGCGTCTCAGAGCCTCTGCGTCCCTGGTTCTCAGAGTCTCTGCGTCTCAGCGTCTCAGGGTCTCAGCGTCTCTGCATTACAGTGTCTCAGCGTCTCTGCGTCTCAGCGTCTCACGTCTCAGCGTCTCAGATTGTCTGCGTCTCAGACTCTCAGACTCTCTGTGCCTCAGCGTCTCTGCGTCGCAGGCTCTGTGCGTCTCAGCATCTCAGCGTCCCATAATCTCTGCGTCTCAGCGTCTCACGTCTCAGCGTCTCAGATTCTCTGCGTCTCTGCGTCTCAGAGTCCTTACGTTTCAGAGTCTCTGCATCTCAGAGTCTCTGCGTCTCAGCGACTCTGCGTCTCAGCGTCTCTACATCTCAGAGTCTCTGCATCTCTGCGTCTCAGAGTCTCTGTGTCTCAGAGCCTCGGCGTCTCAGCGTCTCTACGTCTCAGAGCCTCTGCGTCTCAGAGTCTCTGCGTCTCAGCGTCTCAGAGTCTCAGGTTCTCTGATTTCATCGTCTCAGTGTCTCTGCGTCTCATAATCTCTGCGTCTCAGCGTCTCTGCGTCTCAGAGTCTCTGCGTCTCTGCATCTCAGAGTCTCAGCGACTCAGAGTATCTGCGTCTCAGAGTCTCAGCGTCTCAGAGTATCTGCGTCTCAGAGTCTCTGCCTCTCTGTGTCTATGCGTCTCAGAATCTCTGCGTCTCTGTGTCTCAGCATCTCTGCATCTCTGGGTCTCAGAGTCTCTTCGTCTCTGCATCTCTTCGTCTCTGCATCTCTTCGTCTCTGCATTTCTGCGACTCAGTGTCTCAGATTCTCTGCGTCTCAGCGATCCAGAGTCTCTGCGTCTCAGAGTCTCAGAGTCTCTGCGTCGCAGCGTCTCAGAGTTCTGCGTCTCAGCGTCTTTGTGTCTCAGAGTCTCAGCGTCAAAGCGTCTCTGCGTCTCAGCGTCTCTGCGTCTCAGAGTCTCTGTGTCTCAGAGTCTCTGCATCTCAGAGTCTCAGAGTCTCAGCGTCACAGCGTCTCAGCGTCTCAGAGTCTCTGCATCTCAGCGTCTCTGCGTCCCAGAGTCTCAGAGTCTCTGCATCTCTGAGTCTCAGAGTCTCAGCGTCACAGCGTCTCAGCGTCTCAGTGTCTCGGCGTCTCAGCGTCTCAGTGTCTCAGCGTCTCAGTGTCTCAGAGTCTCAGTGTCTCAGCGTCTCAGTGTCTCAGCGTCTCAGAGTCTCTGTGTCTCAGTGTCTCAGTGTCTCAGCGTCTCAGAGTCTCAGTGTCTCAGCGTCTCAGTGTCGCAGAGTCTCTGTGTCTCTGTGTCTCAGAGTCTCAGTGTCTCAGCGTCTCAGCGTCTCAGCGTCTCAGCGTCTCAGTGTCTCAGCGTCTCAGTCTCTCAGCGTCTCAGTGTCTGAGCGTCTCAGAGTCTCTGTGTCTCAGAGTCTCAGCGTCTCAGCGTCTCAGTGTCTCAGCGTCTCAGAGTCTCTGCGTCTCAGCGTCACCGCGTCCCATAATCTCTGCGTCTCAGCGTCTCTGCGTATCTGCGTCTCAGCATCTCAGCGTCTCAGATTCTCTGCGTCTCAGCGTCCCTACGTCTCAGCGTCTCTGCATATCTGCGTCTCTGCGTATCTGCATCTCAGCGTCTCACGTCTCAGCGTCTCAGATTCTCTGCGTCTCAGCGATCCAGAGTCTCAGCATCTCAGAGTCTCAGAGTCTCTGCGTCGCAGCGTCTCAGAGTTCTGCGTCTCAGCGTCTTTGTGTCTCAGAGTCTCAGCGTCACAGCGTCTCTGCGTCTCAGCGTCTCTGCGTCTCAGAGTCTCTGTGTCTCAGAGTCTCTGCATCTCAGCGTCTCTGCGTCCCAGAGTCTCAGAGTCTCTGCATCTCTGAGTCTCAGTGTCTCAGAGTCTCAGAGTCTCAGCGTCTCAGTGTCTCAGCGTCTCAGCGTCTCAGAGTCTCTGCGTCTCAGCGTCACCGCGTCCCATAATCTCTGCGTCTCAGCGTCTCTGCGTATCTGCGTCTCAGCATCTCAGCGTCTCAGATTCACTGCGTCTCAGCGTCCCTACGTCTCAGCGTCTCTGCATATCTGCGTCTCTGCGTATCTGCTTCTCAGCGTCTCACGTCTCAGCGTCTCAGATTCTCTGCGTCTCAGCGTCTCTGCGTATCTGCGTCTCAGCATCTCAGCGTCTCAGATTCTCTGCGTCTCAGCGTCCCTACGTCTCAGCGTCTCTGCATATCTGCGTCTCTGCGTCTCACGTCTCAGCGTCTCAGATTCTCTGCGTCTCAGCATCCCGACGTCTCGGAGTCTCTGTGTCTCAGAGTCTCTACGTCTCAGCGACCCTGCGTCTCAGCGTCTGTACATCTCAGAGTCTCAGCGTCTCTGTGTCTCAGAGCCACTGCGTCTCAGCGTCTCAGAGTCTCAGAGTCTCAGGTTCTCTGATTTTATCGTCACAGTGTCTCTGCGTCTCATAATCTCTGCGTCTCAGTGTCTCTGCATCTCAGAGTCTCTGCTTCTCAGAGTCTCAGCATCTCTGCGCTTCAGAGTCTCTGCGTCTCAGTGTCTCTGTGTCTCAGCGTCTCAGCGTGTCTGCGCCTCAGAGTCTCTGCGTCTCAGAGTCTCTGCGTCTCAGCGTCCTTACGTCTCAGAGTCTCTGCATCTCAGAGTCTCCGCGTCTCAGAGTCTCTGCGTCTCAGCGACTCTGCGTCTCAGCGTCTCTACATCTCAGAGTCTCTGCATCTCTGCATCTCAGAGTCTCTGTGTCTCAGAGCCTCGGCGTCTCAGCGTCTCTACGTCTCAGAGCCTCTGCGTCTCAGAGTCTCTGCGTCTCAGCGTCTCAGAGTCTCAGGTTCTCTGATTTCATCGTCTCAGTGTCTCTGCGTCTCATAATCTCTGCGTCTCAGCGTCTCTGCCTCTCAGAGTCTCTGCGTCTCTGCATCTCAGAGTCTCAGCGACTCAGAGTATCTGCGTCTCAGAGTCTCAGCGTCTCAGAGTATCTGCATCTCAGAGTCTCTGCCTCTCTGTGTCTATGCGTCTCAGAATCTCTGCGTCTCTGTGTCTCAGCATCTCTGCATCTCTGGGTCTCAGAGTCTCTTCGTCTCTGCATCTCTTCGTCTCTGCATCTCTTCGTCTCTGCATTTCTGCGTCTCAGCGTCTCTGCGACTCAGTGTCTCAGGTTCTCTGCGTCTCTGCGTCTCAGCGATCCAGAGTCTCTGCGTCTCAGAGTCTCTGCGTCTCAGCGATCCAGAGTCTCTGCGTCGCAGCGTCTCAGAGTTCTGCGTCTCAGCGTCTTTGTGTCTCAGAGTCTCAGCGTCACAGCGTCTCTGCGTCTCAGCGTCTCTGCGTCTCAGAGTCTCTGTGTCTCAGAGTCTCTGCATCTCTGAGTCTCAGAGACTCAGCGTCACAGCGTCTCAGTGTCTCAGTGTCTCAGCGTCTCAGTGTCTCAGTGTCTCAGCGTCTCAGAGTGTCAGTGTCTCAGCGTCTCAGTGTCTCAGCGTCTCAGAGTCTCAGTGTCTCAGCGTCTCAGAGTCTCAGTGTCTCAGCGTCTCAGAGTCTCAGCGTTTCAGCGTCTCAGTGTCTCAGCGTCTCAGAGTCTCAGTGTCTCAGCGTCTCAGTGTCTCAGTGTCTCAGCGTCTCAGAGTCTCAGTGTCTCAGCGTCTCAGTGTCTCAGCGTCTCAGAGTCTCAGTGTCTCAGCGTCTCAGAGTCTCAGTGTCTCAGCGTCTCAGAGTCTCAGCGTCTCAGCGTCTCAGTGTCTCAGCGTCTCAGAGTCTCAGTGTCTCAGCGTCTTAGTGTCTCAGCATCTCAGAGTCTCTGTGTCTCAGAGTCTCAGTGTCTCAGCGTCTCAGTGTCTCAGCGTCTCAGTGTCTGAGCGTCTCAGAGTCTCTGTGTCTCAGAGTCTCTGTGTCTCTGTGTCTCAGAGTCTCAGTGTCTCAGCGTCTCAGAGTCTCAGCGTCTCAGCGTCTCAGTGTCTCAGCGTCTCAGTGTCTCAGCGTCTCAGTGTCTGAGCGTCTCAGAGTCTCTGTGTCTCAGAGTCTCAGTGTCTCAGTGTCTCAGAGTCTCAGCGTCTCAGCGTCTCAGTGTCTCAGCGTCTCACAGTCTCTGCGTCTCAGCGTCACCGCGTCCCATAATCTCTGCGTCTCAGCGTCTCTGCGTATCTGCGTCTCAGCATCTCAGCGTCTCAGATTCCCTGCGTCTCAGCGTCCCTACGTCTCAGCGTCTCTGCATATCTGCGTCTCTGCGTATCTGCGTCTCAGCGGCTCACGTCTCAGCGTCTCAGATTCTCTGCGTCTCAGCGATCCAGAGTCTCTGCGTCTCAGAGTCTCAGAGTCTCTGCGTCGCAGCGTCTCAGAGTTCTGCGTCTCAGCGTCTTTGTGTCTCAGAGTCTCAGCGTCACAGCGTCTCTGCGTCTCAGCGTCTCTGCGTCTCAGAGTCTCTGTGTCTCAGAGTCTCTGCATCTCAGCGTCTCTGCGTCCCAGAGTCTCAGAGTCTCTGCATCTCTGAGTCTCAGCGTCTCAGTGTCTCAGCGTCTCAGCGTCTCAGCGTCTCAGTGTCTCAGCGTCTCAGAGTCTCAGTGTCTCAGCGTCTCAGAGTCTCAGTGTCTCAGTGTCTCAGAGTCTCAGTGTCTCAGCGTCTCAGCGTCTCAGCGTCTCAGAGTCTCAGTGTCTCAGCGTCTCAGTGTCTCAGCGTCTCAGAGTCTCTGTGTCTCTGTGTCTCAGAGTCTCAGTGTCTCAGCGTCTCAGCGTCTCAGCGTCTCAGTGTCTCAGCGTCTCAGTGTCTCAGCGTCTCAGTGTCTGAGCGTCTCAGAGTCTCTGTGTCTCAGAGTCTCTGTGTCTCAGAGTCTCAGTGTCTCAGCGTCTCAGAGTCTCAGCGTCTCAGCGTCTCAGTGTCTCAGCGTCTCAGAGTCTCTGCGTCTCAGCATCACCGCGTCCCATAATCTCTGCGTCTCAGCGTCTCTGCGTATCTGCGCCTCAGCATCTCAGCGTCTCAGATTCTCTGCGTCTCAGCGTCCCTACGTCTCAGCGTCTCTGCATATCTGCGTCTCTGCGTATCTGCGTCTCAGCGTCTCACGTCTCAGCGTCTCAGATTCTCTGCGTCTCAGCGTCTCTGCGTATCTGCGTCTCAGCGTCTCACGTCTCAGTGTCTCAGATTCTCTGCGTCTCAGCATCCCGACGTCTCGGAGTCTCTGTGTCTCAGAGTCTCTACGTCTCAGCGACCCTGCGTCTCAGCGTCTGTACATCTCAGAGTCTCAGCGTCTCTGTGTCTCAGAGCCACTGCGTCTCAGCGTCTCAGCGTCTCAGAGTCTCAGGTTCTCTGATTTTATCGTCACAGTGTCTCTGCGTCTCATAATCTCTGCGTCTCAGTGTCTCTGCATCTCAGAGTCTCTGCTTCTCAGAGTCTCAGCATCTCTGCGCTTCAGAGTCTCTGCGTCTCAGTGTCTCTGTGTCTCAGCGTCTCAGCGTGTCTGCGCCTCAGAGTCTCTGCGTCTCAGAGTCTCTGTGTCTCAGCGTCTCTGCGTCTCAGAGTCTCTGCATCTCAGCGTCTCTGCGTCTCAGGGTGTCCGAGTTTCTGCGTCTCAGGGTCTCTGAGTCTCAGCGTCTCTGCCTCTCCGAGTCTCCGCGTTTCCGCGTCCCTGTGTTCCAGAGTCTCTGTGTCTCAGGGTGTCCGAGTCTCTGCGTCTCAGCGTCCCATAATCTCTGCGTCTCAGCGTCTCTGCATATCTGCATCTCTGCGTATCTGCGTCTCAGCGTCTCACGTCTCAGAGTCTCAGAGTCTCTGCGTCTTTGTGTCTCAGAGTCTCTGCGTCTCAGCGTCTTTGTGTCTCAGAGTCTCTGCGTCTCGGCGTCTTTGTGTCTCAGAGTCTCTGCGTCTCGGCGTCTTTGTGTCTCAGAGTCTCTGCGTCTCGGCGTCTTTGTGTCTCAGAGTCTCTGCGTCTCAGCGTCTCTGCATCTCTGCGCCTCAGAGTCTCTGGGTCTCTGTGCCTCGGCGTCTCAGCTATTCAGAGTTTCAGCGTCTCTGCGTCTCAGAGTCTCTGCGTCTCTGCGCCTCAGACTCTCAGCGTCTCAGAGTATCTGCGTCTCAGAATCTCAGCGTCTCAGAGTATCTGCGTCTCAGCGTCTCTGCCTCTCTGCTTCTATGCGTCTCAGAATCTCTGCGTCTCTGCGTCTCAGAGTCTCAGCGTCTCAGAGTATCTGTGTCTCAGCGTCTCAGCGTCTCTGCCTCTCGGCGTCTATGCGTCTCAGAGTCTCTGCGTCTCTGTGTCTCAGCATCTCTGCATCTCTGGGTCTCAGAGTCTCTTCGTCTCTGCATCGCAGAGTCTCTGCATTTCTGCGTCTCAGCGTCTCTGCGTCTCAGTGTCTCAGGTTCTCTGCGTCTCAGCGACTCTGCGTCTCAGCGTCTCTGCATCTCCGAGTCTCTGCGTCTCTGCGTCTCAGCGATTCAGGGTCTCAGCATCTCAGAGTCTCTGCGTCTCAGAGTCTCAGACTCTCTGTGTTTCAGCATCTCTGCGTCGCAGGCTCTCTGCGTCTCAGCATCTCAGTGTCTCAGAGTCTCTGCATCCCATAATCTCTGCGTCTCAGCGTCTCAGCGTCTCTGCGTATCTGCGTCTCAGCGTCTCACGTCTCAGCGTCTGAGATTCTCTGCGTCTCTGCGTCTCAGAGTCTCTAGGTCTCAGCGACTCTGCGCCTCAGCGTCTCTACATCTCAGAGTCTCTGCATCTCAGAGTCTCTGCATCTCAGAGTCTCTGCGTCTCAGCGTCTCTGCGTCTCAGAGACTCTGTGCCTCAGAGCCTCTGCGTCTCAGCGTCTCTGTGTCTCAGAGCCTCTGCGTCTCAGAGTCTCTGCGTCTCAGCGTCTCTGCGTCTCAGAGTCTCTGTGTCTCAGAGTCTCTGCATCTCAGCGTCTCTGCGTCCCAGAGTCTCAGAGTCTCTGCATCTCTGAGTCTCAGCGTCTCAGCGTCTCAGCGTCTCAGTGTCTCGGCGTCTCAGCGTCTCAGCGTCTCAGTGTCTCAGCGTCTCAGAGTCTCAGTGTCTCAGCGTCTCAGCGTCTCAGTGTCTCAGCGTCTCAGCGTCTCAGTGTCTCAGCGTCTCAGTGTCTGAGCGTCTCAGAGTCTCAGTGTCTCAGCGTCTCAGAGTCTCAGTGTCTCAGCGTCTCAGTGTCTCAGCGTCTCAGAGTCTCTGTGTCTCAGTGTCTCAGTGTCTCAGCGTCTCAGAGTCTCAGTGTCTCAGCGTCTCAGTGTCGCAGAGTCTCTGTGTCTCTGTGTCTCAGAGTCTCAGTGTCTCAGTGTCTCAGAGTCTCAGCGTCTCAGTGTCTCAGCGTCTCAGCGTCTCAGTGTCTCAGTGTCTCAGCGTCTCAGTGTCTCAGCGTCTCAGTGTCTGAGCGTCTCAGAGTCTCTGTGTCTCAGAGTCTCAGTGTCTCAGCGTCTCAGAGTCTCAGCGTCTCAGAGTCTCAGTGTCTCAGCGTCTCAGAGTCTCTGCGTCTCAGCGTCACCGCGTCCCATAATCTCTGCGTCTCAGCGTCTCTGCGTATCTGCGCCTCAGCATCTCAGCGTCTCAGATTCTCTGCGTCTCAGCGTCCCTACGTCTCAGCGTCTCTGCATATCTGCGTCTCTGCGTATCTGCGTCTCAGCGTCTCACGTCTCAGCGTCTCAGATTCTCTGCGTCTCAGCGATCCAGAGTCTCTGCGTCTCAGAGTCTCTGCGTCTCAGCGATCCAGAGTCTCTGCGTCGCAGCGTCTCAGAGTTCTGCGTCTCAGCGTCTTTGTGTCTCAGAGTCTCAGCGTCACAGCGTCTCTGCGTCTCAGCGTCTCTGCGTCTCAGAGTCTCTGTGTCTCAGAGTCTCTGCATCTCAGCGTCTCTGCGTCCCAGAGTCTCAGAGTCTCTGCATCTCTGAGTCTCAGAGCCTCAGCATCACAGCGTCTCAGTGTCTCAGTGTCTCAGCGTCTCAGAGTCTCAGTGTCTCATCGTCTCAGTGTCTCAGCGTCTCAGAGTCTCAGTGTCTCAGCGTCTCAGCGTCTCAGTGTCTCAGCGTCTCAGAGTCTCAGCGTCTCAGCGTCTCAGTGTCTCAGCGTCTCAGAGTCTCAGTGTCTCAGCGTCTCAGTGTCTCAGCGTCTCAGAGTCTCTGTGTCTCAGAGTCTCAGTGTCTCAGCGTCTCAGTGTCTCAGTGTCTCAGTGTCTGAGCGTCTCAGAGTCTCTGTGTCTCAGAGTCTCAGTGTCTCAGTGTCTCAGAGTCTCAGCGTCTCAGTGTCTCAGCGTCTCAGCGTCTCAGCGTCTCTGTGTCTCAGCGTCTCAGTGTCTCAGCGTCTCAGTGTCTGAGCGTCTCAGAGTCTCTGTGTCTCTGTGTCTCAGAGTCTCTGTGTCTCAGAGTCTCAGTGTCTCAGCGTCTCAGAGTCTCAGCGTCTCAGCGTCTCAGTGTCTCAGCGTCTCAGAGTCTCTGCGTCTCAGCGTCTCTGCGTATCTGCGTCTCAGCGTCTCACGTCTCAGCGTCTCAGATTCTCTGCGTCTCAGCGTCTCTGCGTATCTGCGTCTCAGCGTCTCACGTCTCAGCGTCTCAGATTCTCTGCGTCTCAGCATCCCGACGTCTCGGAGTCTCTGTGTCTCAGAGTCTCTACGTCTCAGCGACCCTGCGTCTCAGCGTCTGTACATCTCAGAGTCTCTGCGTCTCTGTGTCTAAGAGCCACTGCGTCTCAGCGTCTCAGCGTCTCAGAGTCTCAGGTTCTCTGATTTTATCGTCACAGTGTCTCTGCGTCTCATAATCTCTGCGTCTCAGTGTCTCTGCATCTCAGAGTCTCTGCTTCTCAGAGTCTCAGCATCTCTGCGCTTCAGAGTCTCTGCGTCTCAGTGTCTCTGTGTCTCAGCGTCTCAGCGTGTCTGCGCCTCAGAGTCTCAGCGTCTCAGAGTATCTGTGTCTCAGCGTCTCAGCGTCTCTGCCTCTCGGCGTCTATGCGTCTCAGAGTCTCTGCGTCTCTGTGTCTCAGCATCTCTGCATCTCTGGGTCTCAGAGTCTCTTCGTCTCTGCATCGCAGAGTCTCTGCATTTCTGCGTCTCAGCGTCTCTGCGTCTCAGTGTCTCAGGTTCTCTGCGTCTCAGCGACTCTGCGTCTCAGCGTCTCTGCATCTCCGAGTCTCTGCGTCTCTGCGTCTCAGCGATTCAGCGTCTCAGCATCTCAGAGTCTCTGCGTCTCAGAGTCTCAGACTCTCTGTGTTTCAGCATCTCTGCGTCGCAGGCTCTCTGCGTCTCAGCATCTCAGTGTCTCAGAGTCTCTGCATCCCATAATCTCTGCGTCTCAGCGTCTCTGCGTATCTGCGTCTCAGCGTCTCACGTCTCAGCGTCTGAGATTCTCTGCGTCTCTGCGTCTCAGAGTCTCTAGGTCTCAGCGACTCTGCGCCTCAGCGTCTCTACATCTCAGAGTCTCTGCATCTCAGAGTCTCTGCGTCTCAGCGTCTCTGCGTCTCAGAGACTCTGTGCCTCAGAGCCTCTGCGTCTCAGCGTCTCTGTGTCTCAGAGCCTCTGCGTCTCAGAGTCTCTGCGTCTCAGCGTCTCTGCGTCTCAGAGTCTCTGTGTCTCAGAGTCTCTGCATCTCAGCGTCTCTGCGTCCCAGAGTCTCAGAGTCTCTGCATCTCTGAGTCTCAGAGTCTCAGCGTCTCAGCGTCTCAGCGTCTCAGCGTCTCAGTGTCTCGGCGTCTCAGCGTCTCAGCGTCTCAGTGTCTCAGCGTCTCAGAGTCTCAGTGTCTCAGCGTCTCAGAGTCTCAGTGTCTCAGCGTCTCAGTGTCTCAGCGTCTCAGCGTCTCAGCGTCTCAGTGTCTCAGCGTCTCATTGTCTCAGCGTCTCAGAGTCTCAGTGTCTCAGCGTCTCAGAGTCTCAGTGTCTCAGCGTCTCAGTGTCTCAGCGTCTCAGAGTCTCAGTGTCTCAGCGTCTCAGTGTCTCAGCGTCTCAGAGTCTCTGTGTCTCAGTGTCTCAGTGTCTCAGCGTCTCAGAGTCTCAGTGTCTCAGCGTCTCAGTGTCGCAGAGTCTCTGTGTCTCTGTGTCTCAGAGTCTCAGTGTCTCAGTGTCTCAGAGTCTCAGCGTCTCAGTGTCTCAGCGTCTCAGCGTCTCAGTGTCTCAGTGTCTCAGCGTCTCAGTGTCTCAGCGTCTCAGTGCCTGAGCGTCTCAGAGTCTCTGTGTCTCAGAGTCTCAGTGTCTCAGCGTCTCAGAGTCTCAGCGTCTCAGAGTCTCAGTGTCTCAGCGTCTCAGCGTCTCAGAGTCTCTGCGTCTCAGCGTCACCGCGTCCCATAATCTCTGCGTCTCAGCGTCTCTGCGTATCTGCGTCTCAGCATCTCAGCGTCTCAGATTCTCTGCGTCTCAGCGTCCCTACGTCTCAGCGTCTCTGCATATCTGCGTCTCTGCGTATCTGCGTCTCAGCGTCTCACGTCTCAGCGTCTCAGATTCTCTGCGTCTCAGCGATCCAGAGTCTCAGAGTCTCTGCGTCGCAGCGTCTCAGAGTTCTGCGTCTCAGCGTCTTTGTGTCTCAGAGTCTCAGCGTCACAGCGTCTCTGCGTCTCAGCGTCTCTGCGTCTCAGAGTCTCTGTGTCTCAGAGTCTCTGCATCTCAGCGTCTCTGCGTCCCAGAGTCTCAGAGTCTCTGCATCTCTGAGTCTCAGAGCCTCAGCATCACAGCGTCTCAGTGTCTCAGTGTCTCAGCGTCTCAGAGTCTCAGTGTCTCATCGTCTCAGTGTCTCAGCGTCTCAGAGTCTCAGTGTCTCAGCGTCTCAGAGTCTCAGTGTCTCAGCGTCTCAGAGTCTCAGCGTCTCAGCGTCTCAGTGTCTCAGCGTCTCAGAGTCTCAGTGTCTCAGCGTCTCAGTGTCTCAGCGTCTCAGAGTCTCTGTGTCTCAGAGTCTCAGTGTCTCAGCGTCTCAGTGTCTCAGTGTCTCAGTGTCTGAGCGTCTCAGAGTCTCTGTGTCTCAGAGTCTCAGTGTCTCAGTGTCTCAGAGTCTCAGCGTCTCAGTGTCTCAGCGTCTCAGCGTCTCTGTGTCTCAGCGTCTCAGTGTCTCAGCGTCTCAGTGTCTGAGCGTCTCAGAGTCTCTGTGTCTCTGTGTCTCAGAGTCTCTGTGTCTCAGAGTCTCAGTGTCTCAGCGTCTCAGAGTCTCAGCGTCTCAGCGTCTCAGTGTCTCAGCGTCTCAGAGTCTCTGCGTCTCAGCGTCTCTGCGTATCTGCGTCTCAGCGTCTCACGTCTCAGCGTCTCAGATTCTCTGCGTCTCAGCGTCTCTGCGTATCTGCGTCTCAGCGTCTCACGTCTCAGCGTCTCAGATTCTCTGCGTCTCAGCATCCCGACGTCTCGGAGTCTCTGTGTCTCAGAGTCTCTACGTCTCAGCGACCCTGCGTCTCAGCGTCTGTACATCTCAGAGTCTCTGCGTCTCTGTGTCTCAGAGCCACTGCGTCTCAGCGTCTCAGCGTCTCAGAGTCTCAGGTTCTCTGATTTTATCGTCACAGTGTCTCTGCGTCTCATAATCTCTGCCTCTCAGTGTCTCTGCATCTCAGAGTCTCTGCTTCTCAGAGTCTCAGCATCTCTGCGCTTCAGAATCTCTGCGTCTCAGTGTCTCTGCCTCTCCGAGTCTCCGCGTTTCCGCGTCCCTGTGTTCCAGAGTCTCTGTGTCTCAGGGTGTCCGAGTCTCTGCGTCTCAGCGTCCCATAATCTCTGCGTCTCAGCGTCTCTGCATATCTGCATCTCTGCGTATCTGCGTCTCAGCGTCTCACGTCTCAGAGTCTCAGAGTCTCTGCGTCTTTGTGTCTCAGAGTCTCTGCGTCTCAGCGTCTTTGTGTCTCAGAGTCTCTGCGTCTCGGCGTCTTTGTGTCTCAGAGTCTCTGCGTCTCGGCGTCTTTGTGTCTCAGAGTCTCTGCGTCTCGGCGTCTTTGTGTCTCAGAGTCTCTGCGTCTCAGCGTCTCTGCATCTCTGCGCCTCAGAGTCTCTGGGTCTCTGTGCCTCGGCGTCTCAGCTATTCAGAGTTTCAGCGTCTCTGCGTCTCAGAGTCTCTGCGTCTCTGCGCCTCAGACTCTCAGCGTCTCAGAGTATCTGCGTCTCAGAATCTCAGCGTCTCAGAGTATCTGCGTCTCAGCGTCTCTGCCTCTCTGCTTCTATGCGTCTCAGAATCTCTGCGTCTCTGCGTCTCAGAGTCTCAGCGTCTCAGAGTATCTGTGTCTCAGCGTCTCAGCGTCTCTGCCTCTCGGCGTCTATGCGTCTCAGAGTCTCTGCGTCTCTGTGTCTCAGCATCTCTGCATCTCTGGGTCTCAGAGTCTCTTCGTCTCTGCATCGCAGAGTCTCTGCATTTCTGCGTCTCAGCGTCTCTGCGTCTCAGTGTCTCAGGTTCTCTGCGTCTCAGCGACTCTGCGTCTCAGCGTCTCTGCATCTCCGAGTCTCTGCGTCTCTGCGTCTCAGCGATTCAGCGTCTCAGCATCTCAGAGTCTCTGCGTCTCAGAGTCTCAGACTCTCTGTGTTTCAGCATCTCTGCGTCGCAGGCTCTCTGCGTCTCAGCATCTCAGTGTCTCAGAGTCTCTGCATCCCATAATCTCTGCGTCTCAGCGTCTCAGCGTCTCTGCGTATCTGCGTCTCAGCGTCTCACGTCTCAGCGTCTGAGATTCTCTGCGTCTCTGCGTCTCAGAGTCTCTAGGTCTCAGCGACTCTGCGCCTCAGCGTCTCTACATCTCAGAGTCTCTGCATCTCAGAGTCTCTGCATCTCAGAGTCTCTGCGTCTCAGCGTCTCTGCGTCTCAGAGACTCTGTGCCTCAGAGCCTCTGCGTCTCAGCGTCTCTGTGTCTCAGAGCCTCTGCGTCTCAGAGTCTCTGCGTCTCAGCGTCTCTGCGTCTCAGAGTCTCTGTGTCTCAGAGTCTCTGCATCTCAGCGTCTCTGCGTCCCAGAGTCTCAGAGTCTCTGCATCTCTGAGTCTCAGAGATGCAGCGTCTCAGCGTCTCAGCGTCTCAGTGTCTCGGCGTCTCAGCGTCTCAGCGTCTCAGTGTCTCAGCGTCTCAGAGTCTCAGTGTCTCAGCGTCTCAGAGTCTCAGTGTCTCAGCGTCTCAGTGTCTCAGCGTCTCAGCGTCTCAGTGTCTCAGCGTCTCAGCGTCTCAGTGTCTCAGCGTCTCAGTGTCTGAGCGTCTCAGAGTCTCAGTGTCTCAGCGTCTCAGAGTCTCAGTGTCTCAGCGTCTCAGTGTCTCAGCGTCTCAGAGTCTCTGTGTCTCAGTGTCTCAGTGTCTCAGCGTCTCAGAGTTTCAGTGTCTCAGCGTCTCAGTGTCGCAGAGTCTCTGTGTCTCTGTGTCTCAGAGTCTCAGTGTCTCAGTGTCTCAGAGTCTCAGCGTCTCAGTGTCTCAGCGTCTCAGCGTCTCAGTGTCTCAGTGTCTCAGCGTCTCAGTGTCTCAGCGTCTCAGTGTCTGAGCGTCTCAGAGTCTCTGTGTCTCAGAGTCTCAGTGTCTCAGCGTCTCAGAGTCTCAGCGTCTCAGAGTCTCAGTGTCTCAGCGTCTCAGAGTCTCTGCGTCTCAGCGTCACCGCGTCCCATAATCTCTGCGTCTCAGCGTCTCTGCGTATCTGCGTCTCAGCATCTCAGCGTCTCAGATTCTCTGCGTCTCAGCGTCCCTACGTCTCAGCGTCTCTGCATATCTGCGTCTCTGCGTATCTGCGTCTCAGCGTCTCACGTCTCAGCGTCTCAGATTCTCTGCGTCTCAGCGATCCAGAGTCTCTGCGTCTCAGAGTCTCTGCGTCTCAGCGATCCAGAGTCTCTGCGTCGCAGCGTCTCAGAGTTCTGCGTCTCAGCGTCTTTGTGTCTCAGAGTCTCAGCGTCACAGCGTCTCTGCGTCTCAGCGTCTCTGCGTCTCAGAGTCTCTGTGTCTCAGAGTCTCTGCATCTCAGCGTCTCTGCGTCCCAGAGTCTCAGAGTCTCTGCATCTCTGAGTCTCAGAGCCTCAGCATCACAGCGTCTCAGTGTCTCAGTGTCTCAGCGTCTCAGAGTCTCAGTGTCTCATCGTCTCAGTGTCTCAGCGTCTCAGAGTCTCAGTGTCTCAGCGTCTCAGAGTCTCAGTGTCTCAGCGTCTCAGAGTCTCAGCGTCTCAGCGTCTCAGTGTCTCAGCGTCTCAGAGTCTCAGTGTCTCAGCGTCTCAGTGTCTCAGCGTCTCAGAGTCTCTGTGTCTCAGAGTCTCAGTGTCTCAGCGTCTCAGTGTCTCAGTGTCTCAGTGTCTGAGCGTCTCAGAGTCTCTGTGTCTCAGAGTCTCAGTGTCTCAGAGTCTCAGCGTCTCAGTGTCTCAGCGTCTCAGCGTCTCTGTGTCTCAGCGTCTCAGTGTCTCAGCGTCTCAGTGTCTGAGCGTCTCAGAGTCTCTGTGTCTCTGTGTCTCAGAGTCTCTGTGTCTCAGAGTCTCAGTGTCTCAGCGTCTCAGAGTCTCAGCGTCTCAGCGTCTCAGTGTCTCAGCGTCTCAGAGTCTCTGCGTCTCAGCGTCTCTGCGTATCTGCGTCTCAGCGTCTCACGTCTCAGCGTCTCAGATTCTCTGCGTCTCAGCGTCTCTGCGTATCTGCGTCTCAGCGTCTCACGTCTCAGCGTCTCAGATTCTCTGCGTCTCAGCATCCCGACGTCTCGGAGTCTCTGTGTCTCAGAGTCTCTACGTCTCAGCGACCCTGCGTCTCAGCGTCTGTACATCTCAGAGTCTCTGCGTCTCTGTGTCTCAGAGCCACTGCGTCTCAGCGTCTCAGCGTCTCAGAGTCTCAGGTTCTCTGATTTTATCGTCACAGTGTCTCTGCGTCTCATAATCTCTGCGTCTCAGTGTCTCTGCATCTCAGAGTCTCTGCTTCTCAGAGTCTCAGCATCTCTGCGCTTCAGAGTCTCTGCGTCTCAGTGTCTCTGTGTCTCAGCGTCTCAGCGTGTCTGCGCCTCAGAGTCTCAGCGTCTCAGAGTATCTGTGTCTCAGCGTCTCAGCGTCTCTGCCTCTCGGCGTCTATGCGTCTCAGAGTCTCTGCGTCTCTGTGTCTCAGCATCTCTGCATCTCTGGGTCTCAGAGTCTCTTCGTCTCTGCATCGCAGAGTCTCTGCATTTCTGCGTCTCAGCGTCTCTGCGTCTCAGTGTCTCAGGTTCTCTGCGTCTCAGCGACTCTGCGTCTCAGCGTCTCTGCATCTCCGAGTCTCTGCGTCTCTGCGTCTCAGCGATTCAGCGTCTCAGCATCTCAGAGTCTCTGCGTCTCAGAGTCTCAGACTCTCTGTGTTTCAGCATCTCTGCGTCGCAGGCTCTCTGCGTCTCAGCATCTCAGTGTCTCAGAGTCTCTGCATCCCATAATCTCTGCGTCTCAGCGTCTCTGCGTATCTGCGTCTCAGCGTCTCACGTCTCAGCGTCTGAGATTCTCTGCGTCTCTGCGTCTCAGAGTCTCTAGGTCTCAGCGACTCTGCGCCTCAGCGTCTCTACATCTCAGAGTCTCTGCATCTCAGAGTCTCTGCGTCTCAGCGTCTCTGCGTCTCAGAGACTCTGTGCCTCAGAGCCTCTGCGTCTCAGCGTCTCTGTGTCTCAGAGCCTCTGCGTCTCAGAGTCTCTGCGTCTCAGCGTCTCTGCGTCTCAGAGTCTCTGTGTCTCAGAGTCTCTGCATCTCAGCGTCTCTGCGTCCCAGAGTCTCAGAGTCTCTGCATCTCTGAGTCTCAGAGTCTCAGCGTCTCAGCGTCTCAGCGTCTCAGTGTCTCGGCGTCTCAGCGTCTCAGCGTCTCAGTGTCTCAGCGTCTCAGAGTCTCAGTGTCTCAGCGTCTCAGAGTCTCAGTGTCTCAGCGTCTCAGTGTCTCAGCGTCTCAGCGTCTCAGCGTCTCAGTGTCTCAGTGTCTCAGCGTCTCAGTGTCTCAGCGTCTCAGAGTCTCAGTGTCTCAGCGTCTCAGAGTCTCAGTGTCTCAGCGTCTCAGTGTCTCAGCGTCTCAGAGTCTCAGTGTCTCAGCGTCTCAGTGTCTCAGCGTCTCAGAGTCTCTGTGTCTCAGTGTCTCAGTGTCTCAGCGTCTCAGAGTCTCAGTGTCTCAGCGTCTCAGTGTCGCAGAGTCTCTGTGTCTCTGTGTCTCAGAGTCTCAGTGTCTCAGTGTCTCAGAGTCTCAGCGTCTCAGTGTCTCAGCGTCTCAGCGTCTCAGTGTCTCAGTGTCTCAGCGTCTCAGTGTCTCAGCGTCTCAGTGCCTGAGCGTCTCAGAGTCTCTGTGTCTCAGAGTCTCAGTGTCTCAGCGTCTCAGAGTCTCAGCGTCTCAGAGTCTCAGTGTCTCAGCGTCTCAGCGTCTCAGAGTCTCTGCGTCTTAGCGTCACCGCGTCCCATAATCTCTGCGTCTCAGCGTCTCTGCGTATCTGCGTCTCAGCATCTCAGCGTCTCAGATTCTCTGCGTCTCAGCGTCCCTACGTCTCAGCGTCTCTGCATATCTGCGTCTCAGCGATCCAGAGTCTCAGAGTCTCTGCGTCGCAGCGTCTCAGAGTTCTGCGTCTCAGCGTCTTTGTGTCTCAGAGTCTCAGCGTCACAGCGTCTCTGCGTCTCAGCGTCTCTGCGTCTCAGAGTCTCTGTGTCTCAGAGTCTCTGCATCTCAGCGTCTCTGCGTCCCAGAGTCTCAGAGTCTCTGCATCTCTGAGTCTCAGAGCCTCAGCATCACAGCGTCTCAGTGTCTCAGTGTCTCAGCGTCTCAGAGTCTCAGTGTCTCATCGTCTCAGTGTCTCAGCGTCTCAGAGTCTCAGTGTCTCAGCGTCTCAGAGTCTCAGTGTCTCAGCGTCTCAGAGTCTCAGCGTCTCAGCGTCTCAGTGTCTCAGCGTCTCAGAGTCTCAGTGTCTCAGCGTCTCAGTGTCTCAGCGTCTCAGAGTCTCTGTGTCTCAGAGTCTCAGTGTCTCAGCGTCTCAGTGTCTCAGTGTCTCAGTGTCTGAGCGTCTCAGAGTCTCTGTGTCTCAGAGTCTCAGTGTCTCAGTGTCTCAGAGTCTCAGCGTCTCAGTGTCTCAGCGTCTCAGCGTCTCTGTGTCTCAGCGTCTCAGTGTCTCAGCGTCTCAGTGTCTGAGCGTCTCAGAGTCTCTGTGTCTCTGTGTCTCAGAGTCTCTGTGTCTCAGAGTCTCAGTGTCTCAGCGTCTCAGAGTCTCAGCGTCTCAGCGTCTCAGTGTCTCAGCGTCTCAGAGTCTCTGCGTCTCAGCGTCTCAGAGTCTCTGCGTCTCAGCGTCTCTGCGTATCTGCGTCTCAGCGTCTCACGTCTCAGCGTCTCAGATTCTCTGCGTCTCAGCGTCTCTGCGTATCTGCGTCTCAGCGTCTCACGTCTCAGCGTCTCAGATTCTCTGCGTCTCAGCATCCCGACGTCTCGGAGTCTCTGTGTCTCAGAGTCTCTACGTCTCAGCGACCCTGCGTCTCAGCGTCTGTACATCTCAGAGTCTCTGCGTCTCTGTGTCTCAGAGCCACTGCGTCTCAGCGTCTCAGCGTCTCAGAGTCTCAGGTTCTCTGATTTTATCGTCACAGTGTCTCTGCGTCTCATAATCTCTGCGTCTCAGTGTCTCTGCCTCTCAGTGTCTCTGCATCTCAGAGTCTCTGCTTCTCAGAGTCTCAGCATCTCTGCGCTTCAGAGTCTCTGCGTCTCAGTGTCTCTGTGTCTCAGCGTCTCAGCGTGTCTGCGCCTCAGAGTCTCAGCGTCTCAGAGTATCTGTGTCTCAGCGTCTCAGCGTCTCTGCCTCTCGGCGTCTATGCGTCTCAGAGTCTCTGCGTCTCTGTGTCTCAGCATCTCTGCATCTCTGGGTCTCAGAGTCTCTTCGTCTCTGCATCGCAGAGTCTCTGCATTTCTGCGTCTCAGCGTCTCTGCGTCTCAGTGTCTCAGGTTCTCTGCGTCTCAGCGACTCTGCGTCTCAGCATCTCAGAGTCTCTGCGTCTCTGCGTCTCAGACTATCTGTGTTTCAGCATCTCTGCGTCGCAGGCTCTCTGCGTCTCAGCATCTCAGTGTCTCAGAGTCTCTGCATCCCATAATCTCTGCGTCTCAGCGTCTCTGCGTATCTGCGTCTCAGCGTCTCACGTCTCAGCGTCTGAGATTCTGTGCGTCTCTGCGTCTCAGAGTCTCTAGGTCTCAGCGACTCTGCGCCTCAGCGTCTCTACATCTCAGAGTCTCTGCATCTCAGAGTCTCTGCGTCTCAGCGTCTCTGCGTCTCAGAGACTCTGTGCCTCAGAGCCTCTGCGTCTCAGCGTCTCTGTGTCTCAGAGCCTCTGCATCTCAGAGTCTCTGCGTCTCAGCGTCTCTGCGTCTCAGAGTCTCTGTGTCTCAGAGTCTCTGCATCTCAGCGTCTCTGCGTCCCAGAGTCTCAGAGTCTCTGCATCTCTGAGTCTCAGAGTCTCAGCGTCTCAGCGTCTCAGCGTCTCAGTGTCTCGGCGTCTCAGCGTCTCAGCGTCTCAGTGTTTCAGCGTCTCAGAGTCTCAGTGTCTCAGCGTCTCAGAGTCTCAGTGTCTCAGCGTCTCAGTGTCTCAGCGTCTCAGCGTCTCAGCGTCTCAGTGTCTCAGCGTCTCAGTGTCTGAGCGTCTCAGAGTCTCAGTGTCTCAGCGTCTCAGAGTCTCAGTGTCTCAGCGTCTCAGTGTCTCAGCGTCTCAGAGTCTCAGTGTCTCAGCGTCTCAGTGTCTCAGCGTCTCAGAGTCTCTGTGTCTCAGTGTCTCAGTGTCTCAGCGTCTCAGAGTCTCAGTGTCTCAGCGTCTCAGTGTCGCAGAGTCTCTGTGTCTCTGTGTCTCAGAGTCTCAGTGTCTCAGTGTCTCAGAGTCTCAGCGTCTCAGTGTCTCAGCGTCTCAGCGTCTCAGTGTCTCAGTGTCTCAGCGTCTCAGTGTCTCAGCGTCTCAGTGCCTGAGCGTCTCAGAGTCTCTGTGTCTCAGAGTCTCAGTGTCTCAGCGTCTCAGAGTCTCAGCGTCTCAGAGTCTCAGTGTCTCAGCGTCTCAGCGTCTCAGAGTCTCTGCGTCTCAGCGTCACCGCGTCCCATAATCTCTGCGTCTCAGCGTCTCTGCGTATCTGCGTCTCAGCATCTCAGCGTCTCAGATTCTCTGCGTCTCAGCGTCCCTACGTCTCAGCGTCTCTGCATATCTGCGTCTCTGCGTATCTGCGTCTCAGCGTCTCACGTCTCAGCGTCTCAGATTCTCTGCGTCTCAGCGATCCAGAGTCTCAGCGTCTCAGAGTCTCAGAGTCTCTGCGTCGCAGCGTCTCAGAGTTCTGCGTCTCAGCGTCTTTGTGTCTCAGAGTCTCAGCGTCACAGCGTCTCTGCGTCTCAGCGTCTCTGCGTCTCAGAGTCTCTGTGTCTCAGAGTCTCTGCATCTCAGCGTCTCTGCGTCCCAGAGTCTCAGAGTCTCTGCATCTCTGAGTCTCAGCGTCTCAGCGTCTCAGTGTCTCAGCGTCTCAGCGTCTCAGTGTCTCAGCGTCTCAGTGTCTCAGCGTCTCAGAGTCTCAGTGTCTCAGCGTCTCAGTGTCTCAGCGTCTCAGCGTCTCAGTGTCTCAGCGTCTCAGCGTCTCATTGTCTCAGCGTCTCAGAGTCTCAGTGTCTCAGCGTCTCAGAGTCTCAGTGTCTCAGCGTCTCAGTGTCTCAGCGTCTCAGAGTCTCAGTGTCTCAGCGTCTCAGTGTCTCAGCGTCTCAGAGTCTCAGTGTCTCAGCGTCTCAGTGTCTCAGCGTCTCAGAGTCTCTGTGTCTCAGAGTCTCAGCGTCTCAGCGTCTCAGTGTCTCAGCGTCTCAGTGTCTCAGCGTCTCAGTGTCTGAGCGTCTCAGAGTCTCTGTGTCTCAGAGTCTCTGTGTCTCAGAGTCTCAGTGTCTCAGAGTCTCAGAGTCTCAGCGTCTCAGCGTCTCAGTGTCTCAGCGTCTCAGAGTCTCTGCGTCTCAGCGTCACCGCGTCCCATAATCTCTGCGTCTCAGCGTCTCTGCGTATCTGCGCCTCAGCATCTCAGCGTCTCAGATTCTCTGCGTCTCAGCGTCCCTACGTCTCAGCGTCTCTGCATATCTGCGTCTCTGCGTATCTGCTTCTCAGCGTCTCACGTCTCAGCGTCTCAGATTCTCTGCGTCTCAGCGTCTCTGCGTATCTGCGTCTCAGCATCTCAGCGTCTCAGATTCTCTGCGTCTCAGCGTCCCTACGTCTCAGCGTCTTTGCATATCTGCGTCTCTGCGTATCTGCGTCTCAGCGTCTCACGTCTCAGCGTCTCAGATTCTCTGCGTCTCAGCGTCTCTGCATATCTGCGTCTCAGCGTCTCACGTCTCAGCGTCTCAGATTCTCTGCGTCTCAGCATCCCGACGTCTCGGAGTCTCTGTGTCTCAGAGTCTCTACGTCTCAGCGACCCTGCGTCTCAGCGTCTGTACATCTCAGAGTCTCAGCGTCTCTGTGTCTCAGAGCCACTGCGTCTCAGCGTCTCAGCGTCTCAGAGTCTCAGGTTCTCTGATTTTATCGTCACAGTGTCTCTGCGTCTCATAATCTCTGCGTCTCAGTGTCTCTGCATCTCAGAGTCTCTGCTTCTCAGAGTCTCAGCATCTCTGCGCTTCAGAGTCTCTGCGTCTCAGTGTCTCTGTGTCTCAGCGTCTCAGCGTGTCTGCGCCTCAGAGTCTCTGCGTCTCAGAGTCTCTGCGTCTCAGCGTCCTTACGTCTCAGAGTCTCTGCATCTCAGAGTCTCCGCGTCTCAGAGTCTCTGCGTCTCAGCGTCTCTCCATCTCAGAGTCTCTGCATCTCTGCATCTCAGAGTCTCTGTGTCTCAGAGCCTCGGCGTCTCAGCGTCTCTACGTCTCAGAGCCTCTGCGTCTCAGAGTCTCTGCGTCCCAGCGTCTCAGAGTCTCAGGTTCTCTGATTTCATCGTCTCAGTGTCTCTGCGTCTCATAATCTCTGCGTCTCAGCGTCTCTGCGTCTCAGAGTCTCTGCGTCTCTGCATCTCAGAGTCTCAGCGACTCAGAGTATCTGCGTCTCAGAGTCTCAGCGTCTCAGAGTATCTGCATTTCAGAGTCTCTGCCTCTCTGTGTCTATGCGTCTCAGAATCTCTGCGTCTCTGTGTCTCAGCATCTCTGCATCTCTGGGTCTCAGAGTCTCTTCGTCTCTGCATCTCTTCGTCTCTGCATCTCTTCGTCTCTGCATCTCTTCGTCTCTGCATCTCTTCGTCTCTGCATTTCTGCGTCTCAGCGTCTCTGCGACTCAGTGTCTCAGGTTCTCTGCGTCTCTGCGTCTCAGCGATCCAGAGTCTCTGCGTCTCAGAGTCTCTGCGTCTCAGCGATCCAGAGTCTCTGCGTCGCAGCGTCTCAGAGTTCTGCGTCTCAGCGTCTTTGTGTCTCAGAGTCTCAGCGTCACAGCGTCTCTGCGTCTCAGCGTCTCTGCGTCTCAGAGTCTCTGTGTCTCAGAGTCTCTGCATCTCAGCGTCTCTGCGTCCCAGAGTCTCAGAGTCTCTGCATCTCTGAGTCTCAGAGCCTCAGCATCACAGCGTCTCAGTGTCTCAGTGTCTCAGCGTCTCAGAGTCTCAGTGTCTCATCGTCTCAGTGTCTCAGCGTCTCAGAGTCTCAGTGTCTCAGCGTCTCAGAGTCTCAGTGTCTCAGCGTCTCAGAGTCTCAGTGTCTCAGCGTCTCAGTGTCTCAGCGTCTCAGAGTCTCTGTGTCTCAGAGTCTCAGTGTCTCAGCGTCTCAGTGTCTCAGTGTCTCAGTGTCTGAGCGTCTCAGAGTCTCTGTGTCTCAGAGTCTCAGTGTCTCAGTGTCTCAGAGTCTCAGCGTCTCAGCGTCTCAGTGTCTCAGTGTCTCAGCGTCTCAGAGTCTCTGCGTCTCAGCGTCACCGCGTCCCATAATCTGTGCGTCTCAGCGTCTCTGCGTATCTGCGTCTCAGCATCTCAGCGTCTCAGATTCCCTGCGTCTCAGCGTCCCTACGTCTCAGCGTCTCTGCATATCTGCGTCTCTGCGTATCTGCGTCTCAGCGTCTCACGTCTCAGCGTCTCAGATTCTCTGCGTCTCAGCGATCCAGAGTCTCTGCGTCTCAGAGTCTCAGAGTCTCTGCGTCGCAGCATCTCAGAGTTCTGCGTCTCAGCGTCTTTGTGTCTCAGAGTCTCAGCGTCACAGCGTCTCTGCGTCTCAGCGTCTCTGCGTCTCAGAGTCTCTGTGTCTCAGAGTCTCTGCATCTCAGCGTCTCTGCGTCCCAGAGTCTCAGAGTCTCTGCATCTCTGAGTCTCAGAGTCTCAGCGTCTGAGCGTCTCAGCGTCTCAGTGTCTCAGCGTCTCAGCGTCTCAGTGTCTCAGCGTCTCAGTGTCTCAGCGTCTCAGAGTCTCAGTGTCTCAGCGTCTCAGTGTCTCAGCGTCTCAGAGTCTCAGTGTCTCAGCGTCTCAGTGTCTCAGCGTCTCAGCGTCTCAGTGTCTCAGCGTCTCAGCGTCTCATTGTCTCAGCGTCTCAGAGTCTCAGTGTCTCAGCGTCTCAGAGTCTCAGTGTCTCAGCGTCTCAGTGTCTCAGCGTCTCAGAGTCTCAGTGTCTCAGCGTCTCAGTGTCTCAGCGTCTCAGAGTCTCAGTGTCTCAGCGTCTCAGTGTCTCAGCGTCTCAGAGTCTCTGTGTCTCAGAGTCTCAGCGTCTCAGCGTCTCAGTGTCTCAGCGTCTCAGTGTCTCAGCGTCTCAGTGTCTGAGCGTCTCAGAGTCTCTGTGTCTCAGAGTCTCTGTGTCTCAGAGTCTCAGTGTCTCAGAGTCTCAGAGTCTCAGCGTCTCAGCGTCTCAGTGTCTCAGCGTCTCAGAGTCTCTGCGTCTCAGCGTCACCGCGTCCCATAATCTCTGCGTCTCAGCGTCTCTGCGTATCTGCGTCTCAGCATCTCAGCGTCTCAGATTCTCTGCGTCTCAGCGTCCCTACGTCTCAGCGTCTCTGCATATCTGCGTCTCTGCGTATCTGCTTCTCAGCGTCTCACGTCTCAGCGTCTCAGATTCTCTGCGTCTCAGCGTCTCTGCGTATCTGCGTCTCAGCATCTCAGCGTCTCAGATTCTCTGCGTCTCAGCGTCCCTACGTCTCAGCGTCTTTGCATATCTGCGTCTCTGCGTATCTGCGTCTCAGCGTCTCACGTCTCAGCGTCTCAGATTCTCTGCGTCTCAGCGTCTCTGCATATCTGCGTCTCAGCGTCTCACGTCTCAGCGTCTCAGATTCTCTGCGTCTCAGCATCCCGACGTCTCGGAGTCTCTGTGTCTCAGAGTCTCTACGTCTCAGCGACCCTGTGTCTCAGCGTCTGTACATCTCAGAGTCTCAGCGTCTCTGTGTCTCAGAGCCACTGCGTCTCAGCGTCTCAGCGTCTCAGAGTCTCAGGTTCTCTGATTTTATCGTCACAGTGTCTCTGCGTCTCATAATCTCTGCGTCTCAGTGTCTCTGCATCTCAGAGTCTCTGCTTCTCAGAGTCTCAGCATCTCTGCGCTTCAGAGTCTCTGCGTCTCAGTGTCTCTGTGTCTCAGCGTCTCAGCGTGTCTGCGCCTCAGAGTCTCTGCGTCTCAGAGTCTCTGCGTCTCAGCGTCCTTACGTCTCAGAGTCTCTGCATCTCAGAGTCTCCGCGTCTCAGAGTCTCTGCGTCTCAGCGTCTCTACATCTCAGAGTCTCTGCATCTCTGCATCTCAGAGTCTCTGTGTCTCAGAGCCTCGGCGTCTCAGCGTCTCTACGTCTCAGAGCCTCTGCGTCTCAGAGTCTCTGTGTCTCAGCGTCTCAGAGTCTCAGGTTCTCTGATTTCATCGTCTCAGTGTCTCTGCGTCTCATAATCTCTGCGTCTCAGCGTCTCTGCGTCTCAGAGTCTCTGCGTCTCTGCATCTCAGAGTCTCAGCGACTCAGAGTATCTGCGTCTCAGAGTCTCAGCGTCTCAGAGTATCTGCATTTCAGAGTCTCTGCCTCTCTGTGTCTATGCGTCTCAGAATCTCTGCGTCTCTGTGTCTCAGCATCTCTGCATCTCTGGGTCTCAGAGTCTCTTCGTCTCTGCATCTCTTCGTCTCTGCATCTCTTCGTCTCTGCATCTCTTCGTCTCTGCATCTCTTCGTCTCTGCATTTCTGCGTCTCAGCGTCTCTGCGACTCAGTGTCTCAGGTTCTCTGCGTCTCTGCGTCTCAGCGATCCAGAGTCTCTGCGTCTCAGAGTCTCTGCGTCTCAGCGATCCAGAGTCTCTGCGTCGCAGCGTCTCAGAGTTCTGCGTCTCAGCGTCTTTGTGTCTCAGAGTCTCAGCGTCACAGCGTCTCTGCGTCTCAGCGTCTCTGCGTCTCAGAGTCTCTGTGTCTCAGAGTCTCTGCATCTCAGCGTCTCTGCGTCCCAGAGTCTCAGAGTCTCTGCATCTCTGAGTCTCAGAGCCTCAGCATCACAGCGTCTCAGTGTCTCAGTGTCTCAGCGTCTCAGAGTCTCAGTGTCTCATCGTCTCAGTGTCTCAGCGTCTCAGAGTCTCAGTGTCTCAGCGTCTCAGAGTCTCAGTGTCTCAGCGTCTCAGAGTCTCAGTGTCTCAGCGTCTCAGTGTCTCAGCGTCTCAGAGTCTCTGTGTCTCAGAGTCTCAGTGTCTCAGCGTCTCAGTGTCTCAGTGTCTCAGTATCTGAGCGTCTCAGAGTCTCTGTGTCTCAGAGTCTCAGTGTCTCAGTGTCTCAGAGTCTCAGCGTCTCAGCGTCTCAGTGTCTCAGTGTCTCAGCGTCTCAGAGTCTCTGCGTCTCAGCGTCACCGCGTCCCATAATCTGTGCGTCTCAGCGTCTCTGCGTATCTGCGTCTCAGCATCTCAGCGTCTCAGATTCCCTGCGTCTCAGCGTCCCTACGTCTCAGCGTCTCTGCATATCTGCGTCTCTGCGTATCTGCGTCTCAGCGTCTCACGTCTCAGCGTCTCAGATTCTCTGCGTCTCAGCGATCCAGAGTCTCTGCGTCTCAGAGTCTCAGAGTCTCTGCGTCGCAGCATCTCAGAGTTCTGCGTCTCAGCGTCTTTGTGTCTCAGAGTCTCAGCGTCACAGCGTCTCTGCGTCTCAGCGTCTCTGCGTCTCAGAGTCTCTGTGTCTCAGAGTCTCTGCATCTCAGCGACTCTGCGTCCCAGAGTCTCAGAGTCTCTGCATCTCTGAGTCTCAGAGTCTCAGCGTCTGAGCGTCTCAGCGTCTCAGTGTCTCAGCGTCTCAGCGTCTCAGTGTCTCAGCGTCTCAGTGTCTCAGCGTCTCAGAGTCTCAGTGTCTCAGCGTCTCAGTGTCTCAGCGTCTCAGCGTCTCAGTGTCTCAGCGTCTCAGCGTCTCAGTGTCTCAGCGTCTCAGAGTCTCAGTGTCTCAGCGTCTCAGAGTCTCAGTGTCTCAGCGTCTCAGTGTCTCAGCGTCTCAGAGTCTCAGTGTCTCAGCGTCTCAGTGTCTCAGCGTCTCAGAGTCTCAGTGTCTCAGCGTCTCAGTGTCTCAGCGTCTCAGAGTCTCTGTGTCTCTGTGTCTCAGAGTCTCAGTGTCTCAGCGTCTCAGTGTCTCAGCGTCTCAGTGTCTCAGCGTCTCAGTGTCTCAGCGTCTCAGAGTCTCTGTGTCTCAGAGTCTCTGTGTCTCAGAGTCTCTGTGTCTCAGCGTCTCAGAGTCTCAGCGTCTCAGCGTCTCAGTGTCTCAGCGTCTCAGAGTCTCTGCGTCTCAGCGTGACCGCGTCCCATAATCTCTGCGTCTCAGCGTCTCTGCGTATCTGCGTCTCAGCATCTCAGCGTCTCAGATTCTCTGCGTCTCAGCGTCCCTACGTCTCAGCGTCTCTGCATATCTGCGTCTCTGCGTATCTGCGTCTCAGCGTCTCACGTCTCAGCGTCTCAGATTCTCTGCGTCTCAGCGTCTCTGCGTATCTGCGTCTCAGCGTCTCACGTCTCAGCGTCTCAGATTCTCTGCGTCTCAGCATCCCGACGTCTCGGAGTCTCTGTGTCTCAGAGTCTCTACGTCTCAGCGACCCTGCGTCTCAGCGTCTGTACATCTCAGAGTCTCAGCGTCTCTGTGTCTCAGAGCCACTGCGTCTCAGCGTCTCAGCGTCTCAGAGTCTCAGGTTCTCTGATTTTATCGTCACAGTGTCTCTGCGTCTCATAATCTCTGCGTCTCAGTGTCTCTGCATCTCAGAGTCTCTGCTTCTCAGAGTCTCAGCATCTCTGCGCTTCAGAGTCTCTGCGTCTCAGTGTCTCTGTGTCTCAGCGTCTCAGCGTGTCTGCGCCTCAGAGTCTCTGCGTCTCAGAGTCTCTGTGTCTCAGCGTCTCTGCGTCTCAGAGTCTCTGCATCTCAGCGTCTCTGCGTCTCAGGGTGTCCGAGTTTCTGCGTCTCAGGGTCTCTGAGTCTCAGCGTCTCTGCCTCTCCGAGTCTCCGCGTTTCCGCGTCCCTGTGTTCCAGAGTCTCTGTGTCTCAGGGTGTCCGAGTCTCTGCGTCTCAGCGTCTCAGAGTCTCTGCGTCTCAGCGTCACCGCGTCCCATAATCTCTGCGTCTCAGCGTCTCTGCATATCGGCATCTCTGCGTATCTGCGTCTCAGCGTCTCACGTCTCAGAGTCTCAGAGTCTCTGCGTCTTTGTGTCTCAGAGTCTCTGCGTCTCGGCGTCTTTGTGTCTCAGAGTCTCTGCGTCTCAGCGTCTTTGTGTCTCAGAGTCTCTGCGTCTCGGCGTCTTTGTGTCTCAGAGTCTCTGCGTCTCAGCGTCTCTGCATCTCTGCGCCTCAGAGTCTCTGGGTCTCTGTGCCTCTGCGTCTCAGCTATTCAGAGTTTCAGCGTCTCTGCGTCTCAGAGTCTCTGCGTCTCTGCGCCTCAGACTCTCAGCGTCTCAGAGTATCTGCGTCTCAGAATCTCAGCGTCTCAGAGTATCTGCGTCTCAGCGTCTCTGCCTCTCTGCTTCTATGCGTCTCAGAATCTCTGCGTCTCTGCGTCTCAGAGTCTCAGCGTCTCAGAGTATCTGTGTCTCAGCGTCTCAGCGTCTCTGCCTCTCGGCGTCTATGCGTCTCAGAGTCTCTGCGTCTCTGTGTCTCAGCATCTCTGCATCTCTGGGTCTCAGAGTCTCTTCGTCTCTGCATCGCAGAGTCTCTGCATTTCTGCGTCTCAGCGTCTCTGCGTCTCAGTGTCTCAGGTTCTCTGCGTCTCAGCGACTCTGCGTCTCAGCGTCTCTGCATCTCCGAGTCTCTGCGTCTCTGCGTCTCAGCGATTCAGCGTCTCAGCATCTCAGAGTCTCTGCGTCTCAGAGTCTCAGACTCTCTGTGTTTCAGCGTCTCTGCGTCGCAGGCTCTCTGCGTCTCAGCATCTCAGTGTCTCAGAGTCTCTGCATCCCATAATCTCTGCGTCTCAGCGTCTCTGCGTATCTGCGTCTCAGCGTCTCACGTCTCAGCGTCTGAGATTCTCTGCGTCTCTGCGTCTCAGAGTCTCTAGGTCTCAGCGACTCTGCGCCTCAGCGTCTCTACATCTCAGAGTCTCTGCATCTCAGAGTCTCTGCATCTCAGAGTCTCTGCGTCTCAGCGTCTCTGCGTCTCAGAGACTCTGTGCCTCAGAGCCTCTGCGTCTCAGCGTCTCTGTGTCTCAGAGCCTCTGCGTCTCAGAGTCTCTGCGTCTCAGCGTCTCTGCGACTCAGAGTCTCTGTGTCTCAGAGTCTCTGCATCTCAGCGTCTCTGCGTCCCAGAGTCTCAGAGTCTCTGCATCTCTGAGTCTCAGCGTCTCAGCGTCTCAGTGTCTCAGCGTCTCAGCGTCTCAGTGTCTCAGCGTCTCAGTGTCTCAGCGTCTCAGAGTCTCAGTGTCTCAGCGTCTCAGTGTCTCAGCGTCTCAGTGTCTCAGCGTCTCAGCGTCTCAGTGTCTCAGCGTCTCAGTGTCTCAGCGTCTCAGAGTCTCAGTGTCTCAGCGTCTCAGAGTCTCAGTGTCTCAGCGTCTCAGTGTCTCAGCGTCTCAGAGTCTCAGTGTCTCAGCGTCTCAGTGTCTCAGCGTCTCAGAGTCTCAGTGTCTCAGCGTCTCAGTGTCTCAGCGTCTCAGAGTCTCAGTGTCTCAGCGTCTCAGTGTCTCAGAGTCTCAGTGTCTCTGTGTCTCAGAGTCTCAGGTTCTCTGATTTTATCGTCACAGTGTCTCTGCGTCTCATAATCTCTGCGTCTCAGTGTCTCTGCATCTCAGAGTCTCTGCTTCTCAGAGTCTCAGCATCTCTGCGCTTCAGAGTCTCTGCGTCTCAGTGTCTCTGTGTCTCAGCGTCTCAGCGTGTCTGCGCCTCAGAGTCTCTGGGTCTCTGCCTCTGCGTCTCAGCTATTCAGAGTTTCAGCGTCTCTGCGTCTCAGAGTCTCTGCGTCTCTGCGCCTCAGACTCTCAGCGTCTCAGAGTATCTGCGTCTCAGAATCTCAGCGTCTCAGAGTATCTGCGTCTCAGCGTCTCAGCGTCTCTGCCTCTCGGCGTCTATGCGTCTCAGAGTCTCTGCGTCTCTGTGTCTCAGCATCTCTGCATCTCTGGGTCTCAGAGTCTCTTCGTCTCTGCATCGCAGAGTCTCTGCATTTCTGCGTCTCAGCGTCTCTGCGTCTCAGTGTCTCAGGTTCTCTGCGTCTCAGCGACTCTGCGTCTCAGCGTCTCTGCATCTCCGAGTCTCTGCGTCTCTGCGTCTCAGCGATTCAGCGTCTCAGCATCTCAGAGTCTCTGCGTCTCAGAGTCTCAGACTCTCTGTGTTTCAGCGTCTCTGCGTCGCAGGCTCTCTGCGTCTCAGCATCTCAGTGTCTCAGAGTCTCTGCATCCCATAATCTCTGCGTCTCAGCGTCTCTGCGTATCTGCGTCTCAGCGTCTCACGTCTCAGCGTCTGAGATTCTCTGCGTCTCTGCGTCTCAGAGTCTCTAGGTCTCAGCGACTCTGCGCCTCAGCGTCTCTACATCTCAGAGTCTCTGCATCTCAGAGTCTCTGCATCTCAGAGTCTCTGCGTCTCAGCGTCTCTGCGTCTCAGAGACTCTGTGCCTCAGAGCCTCTGCGTCTCAGCGTCTCTGTGTCTCAGAGCCTCTGCGTCTCAGAGTCTCTGCGTCTCAGCGTCTCTGCGACTCAGAGTCTCTGTGTCTCAGAGTCTCTGCATCTCAGCGTCTCTGCGTCCCAGAGTCTCAGAGTCTCTGCATCTCTGAGTCTCAGCGTCTCAGCGTCTCAGTGTCTCAGCGTCTCAGCGTCTCAGTGTCTCAGCGTCTCAGTGTCTCAGCGTCTCAGAGTCTCAGTGTCTCAGCGTCTCAGTGTCTCAGCGTCTCAGTGTCTCAGCGTCTCAGCGTCTCAGTGTCTCAGCGTCTCAGTGTCTCAGCGTCTCAGAGTCTCAGTGTCTCAGCGTCTCAGAGTCTCAGTGTCTCAGCGTCTCAGTGTCTCAGCGTCTCAGAGTCTCAGTGTCTCAGTGTCTCAGCGTCTCAGAGTCTCAGTGTCTCAGCGTCTCAGTGTCTCAGCGTCTCAGAGTCTCAGTGTCTCAGCGTCTCAGTGTCTCAGAGTCTCAGTGTCTCTGTGTCTCAGAGTCTCAGTGTCTCAGCGTCTCAGCGTCTCAGTGTCTCAGCGTCTCAGTGTCTGAGCGTCTCAGAGTCTCTGTGTCTCAGAGTCTCTGTGTCTCAGAGTCTCAGGTTCTCTGATTTTATCGTCACAGTGTCTCTGCGTCTCATAATCTCTGCGTCTCAGTGTCTCTGCATCTCAGAGTCTCTGCTTCTCAGAGTCTCAGCATCTCTGCGCTTCAGAGTCTCTGCGTCTCAGTGTCTCTGTGTCTCAGCGTCTCAGCGTGTCTGCGCCTCAGAGTCTCTGCGTCTCAGAGTCTCTGCATCTCAGGGTCCTTACGTCTCAGAGTCTCTGCATCTCAGAGTCTCCGCGTCTCAGAGTCTCTGCGTCTCAGCGACTCTGCGTCTCAGCGTCTCTACATCTCAGAGTCTCTGCATCTCTGCATCTCAGAGTCTCTGTGTCTCAGAGCCTCGGCGTCTCAGCGTCTCTACGTCTCAGAGCCTCTGCGTCTCAGAGTCTCTGCGTCTCAGCGTCTCAGAGTCTCAGGTTCTCTGATTTCATCGTCTCAGTGTCTCTGCGTCTCATAATCTCTGCGTCTCAGCGTCTCTGCGTCTCAGAGTCTCTGCGTCTCTGCATCTCAGAGTCTCAGCGACTCAGAGTATCTGCATCTCAGAGTCTCTGCCTCTCTGTGTCTATGCGTCTCAGAATCTCTGCGTCTCTGTGTCTCAGCATCTCTGCATCTCTGGGTCTCAGAGTCTCTTCGTCTCTGCATCTCTTCGTCTCTGCATCTCTTCGTCTCTGCATTTCTGCGTCTCAGCGTCTCTGCGACTCAGTGTCTCAGGTTCACTGCGTCTCTGCGTCTCAGCGATCCAGAGTCTCTGCGTCTCAGCAATCCAGAGTCTCTGCGTCGCAGCGTCTCAGAGTTCTGCGTCTCAGTGTCTTTGTGTCTCAGAGTCTCAGCGTCACAGCGTCTCTGCGTCTCAGCGTCTCTGCGTCTCAGAGTCTCTGTGTCTCAGAGTCTCTGCATCTCAGCGTCTCTGCGTCCCAGAGTCTCAGAGTCTCTGCATCTCTGAGTCTCAGAGCCTCAGCGTCACAGCGTCTCAGTGTCTCAGTGTCTCAGCGTCTCAGAGTCTCAGTGTCTCAGCATCTCAGTGTCTCAGCGTCTCAGAGTCTCAGTGTCTCAGCGTCTCAGAGTCTCAGTGTCTCAGCGTCTCAGAGTCTCAGCGTCTCAGCGTCTCAGTGTCTCAGCGTCTCAGAGTCTCAGTGTCTCAGCGTCTCAGTGTCTCAGCGTCTCAGAGTCTCTGTGTCTCAGAGTCTCAGTGTCTCAGCGTCTCAGTGTCTCAGCGTCTCAGTGTCTGAGCGTCTCAGAGTCTCTGTGTCTCAGAGTCTCTGTGTCTCTGTGTCTCAGAGTCTCAGTGTCTCAGCGTCTCAGAGTCTCAGCGTCTCAGCGTCTCAGTGTCTCAGCGTCTCAGTGTCTCAGCGTCTCAGTGTCTGAGCGTCTCAGAGTCTCTGTGTCTCAGAGTCTCAGTGTCTCAGAGTCTCAGCGTCTCAGCGTCTCAGTGTCTCAGTGTCTCAGCGTCTCAGAGTCTCTGCGTCTCAGCGTCACCGCGTCCCATAATCTCTGCGTCTCAGCGTCTCTGTGTATCTGCGTCTCAGCATCTCAGCGTCTCAGATTCCCTGCGTCTCAGCGTCCCTACGTCTCAGCGTCTCTGCATATCTGCGTCTCTGCGTATCTGCGTCTCAGCGTCTCACGTCTCAGCGTCTCAGATTCTCTGCGTCTCAGCGATCCAGAGTCTCTGCGTCTCAGAGTCTCAGAGTCTCTGCGTCGCAGCGTCTCAGAGTTCTGCGTCTCAGCGTCTTTGTGTCTCAGAGTCTCAGCGTCACAGCGTCTCTGCGTCTCAGCGTCTCTGCATCTCAGAGTCTCTGTGTCTCAGAGTCTCTGCATCTCAGCGTCTCTGCGTCCCAGAGTCTCAGAGTCTCTGCATCTCTGAGTCTCAGAGTCTCAGCGTCTCAGCGTCTCAGTGTCTCAGCGTCTCAGCGTCTCTGCGTCTCAGTGTCTCAGCGTCTCAGAGTCTCAGTGTCTCAGCGTCTCAGCGTCTCAGCGTCTCAGTGTCTCAGCGTCTCAGAGTCTCAGTGTCTCAGCGTCTCAGAGTCTCAGTGTCTCAGCGTCTCAGTGTCTCAGCGTCTCAGAGTCTCAGTGTCTCAGCGTCTCAGTGTCTCAGTGTCTCAGAGTCTCAGTGTCTCAGCGTCTCAGTGTCTCAGCGTCTCAGAGTCTCTGTGTCTCTGTGTCTCAGAGTCTCAGCGTCTCAGCGTCTCAGTGTCTCAGCGTCTCAGTGTCTCAGCGTCTCAGTGTCTGAGCGTCTCAGAGTCTCTGTGTCTCAGAGTCTCTGTGTCTCAGAGTCTCAGTGTCTCAGCGTCTCAGAGTCTCAGCGTCTCAGCGTCTCAGCGTCTCAGTGTCTCAGCGTCTCAGAGTCTCTGCGTCTCAGCGTCACCGCGTCCCATAATCTCTGCGTCTCAGCGTCTCTGCGTATCTGCGTCTCAGCATCTCAGCGTCTCAGATTCTCTGCGTCTCAGCGTCCCTACGTCTCAGCGTCTCAGATTCTCTGCGTCTCAGCGTCTCTGCGTATCTGCGTCTCAGCGTCTCACGTCTCAGCGTCTCAGATTCTCTGCGTCTCAGCATCCCGACGTCTCGGAGTCTCTGTGTCTCAGAGTCTCTACGTCTCAGCGACCCTGCGTCTCAGCGTCTGTACATCTCAGAGTCTCAGCGTCTCTGTGTCTCAGAGCCACTGCGTCTCAGCGTCTCAGAGTCTCAGGTTCTCTGATTTTATCGTCACAGTGTCTCTGCGTCTCATAATCTCTGCGTCTCAGTGTCTCTGCATCTCAGAGTCTCTGCTTCTCAGAGTCTCAGCATCTCTGCGCTTCAGAGTCTCTGCGTCTCAGTGTCTCTGTGTCTCAGCGTCTCAGCGTGTCTGCGCCTCAGAGTCTCTGCGTCTCAGAGTCTCTGTGTCTCAGCGTCTCTGCGTCTCAGAGTCTCTGCATCTCAGCGTCTCTGCGTCTCAGGGTGTCCGAGTTTCTGCGTCTCAGGGTCTCTGAGTCTCAGCGTCTCTGCCTCTCCGAGTCTCCGCGTTTCCGCGTCCCTGTGTTCCAGAGTCTCTGTGTCTCAGGGTGTCCGAGTCTCTGCGTCTCAGCGTCTCAGAGTCTCTGCGTCTCAGCGTCTCTGCATATCTGCATCTCTGCGTATCTGCGTCTCAGCGTCTCACGTCTCAGAGTCTCAGAGTCTCTGCGTCTTTGTGTCTCAGAGTCTCTGCGTCTCAGCGTCTTTGTGTCTCAGAGTCTCTGCGTCTCGGCGTCTTTGTGTCTCAGAGTCTCTGCGTCTCAGCGTCTCTGCATCTCTGCGCCTCAGAGTCTCTGGGTCTCTGTGCCTCTGCGTCTCAGCTATTCAGAGTTTCAGCGTCTCTGCGTCTCAGAGTCTCTGCGTCTCTGCGCCTCAGACTCTCAGCGTCTCAGAGTATCTGCGTCTCAGAATCTCAGCGTCTCAGAGTATCTGCGTCTCAGCGTCTCTGCCTCTCTGCGTCTATGCGTCTCAGAATCTCTGCGTCTCTGCGTCTCAGAGTCTCAGCGTCTCAGAGTATCTGTGTCTCAGCGTCTCAGCGTCTTTGCCACTCGGCGTCTATGCGTCTCAGAGTCTCTGCGTCTCTGTGTCTCAGCATCTCTGCATCTCTGGGTCTCAGAGTCTCTTCGTCTCTGCATCGCAGAGTCTCTGCATTTCTGCGTCTCAGCGTCTCTGCGTCTCAGTGTCTCAGGTTCTCTGCGTCTCAGCGACTCTGCGTCTCAGCGTCTCTGCATCTCCGAGTCTCTGCGTCTCTGCGTCTCAGCGATTCAGCGTCTCAGCATCTCAGAGTCTCTGCGTCTCAGAGTCTCAGACTCTCTGTGTTTCAGCATCTCTGCGTCGCAGGCTCTCTGCGTCTCAGCATCTCAGTGTCTCAGAGTCTCTGCATCCCATAATCTCTGCGTCTCAGCGTCTCTGCGTATCTGCGTCTCAGCGTCTCACGTCTCAGCGTCTGAGATTCTCTGCGCCTCTGCGTCTCAGAGTCTCTAGGTCTCAGCGACTCTGCGCCTCAGCGTCTCTACATCTCAGAGTCTCTGCATCTCAGAGTCTCTGCATCTCAGAGTCTCTGCGTCTCAGCGTCTCTGCGTCTCAGAGACTCTGTGCCTTCAGAGCCTCTGCGTCTCAGCGTCTCTGTGTCTCAGAGCCTCTGCGTCTCAGAGTCTCTGCGTCTCAGCGTCTCTGCGTCTCAGAGCCTCTGCGTCTCTGCGTCTCAGAGTCTCAGACTCTCTGTGTTTCAGCGTCTCTGTGTCGCAGGCTCTCTGCATCTCAGCATCTCAGCGTCTCAGAGTCTCTGCGTCCCATAATCTCTGCGTCTCAGCGTCTCTGCGTATCTGCGTCTCAGCGTCTCAGATTCTCTGCGTCTCTGTGTCTCAGCATCCCTACGTCCCTGAGTCTCTGCATCCCAGAGTCTCTACGTCTCAGCGACTCTGCGTCTCAGCGTCTCTACATCTCAGAGTCTCAGAGTCTCTGTGTCACAGCGTCTCTGAGTTCTGCGTCTCAGCGTCTCTGCGTCTCAGCGTCTCTGTGTCTCAGTGTCTCAGCGTCTCTGCGTTCAGAGTCTCTGGGTCTCTGCGTCTCAGCGATTCAGAGTCTCTCCGTCTCAGAGTCTTAGCGCCTCAGTGTATCTGTGTCTCAGTGTCTCTACGTCTCAGCGTTTCTACGTCTCCGCGTCTGAGAGTCTCTACGTCTCAGATTCTCTGCGTCTCAGCGTCTCTGCGTCTCAGAGCCTCAGCGTCTCTACGTCTCAGAGTCTCTGCGTCTCAGCGTCTCTGCGTCTCAGAGCCTCTGCGTCTCTGCGTCTCAGAGTCTCTGTGTCTCAGACTCTCTGTGTTTCAGCGTCTCTGCGTCGCAGGCTCTCTGCGTCTCAGAGTCTCTGCGTCCCATAATCTATGCGTCTCAGCGTCTCTGCGTATCTGCGTCTCAGCGTCTCATGTCTCAGCGTCTCAGATTCTCTGCGTCTCTGCGTCTCAGCATCCCTACATCCCAGAGTCTCTGCATCTCAGAGTCTCTGCGTCTCAGCGTCTCTGCATCTCAGAGACTCTGTGTCTCAGAGCCTCTGCGTCTCAGCGTCTCTGTGTCTCAGAGTCTCTGCATCTCAGAGTCTCTGCGTCCCATAATCTATGCGTCTCAGCGTCTCTGCGTATCTGCGTCTCAGCATCCCTACATCCCAGAGTCTCTGCATCTCAGAGGCTCTGCGTCTCAGAGTCTCTACGTCTCAGCCACTCTGCGTCTCAGCGTCTCTACATCTCAGAGTCTCTGCATCTCAGAGTCTCTGCGTCTCAGCGTCTCTGCATCTCAGAGACTCTGTGTCTCAGAGTCTCTGCGTCTCAGAGTCTCTACGTCTCAGCCACTCTGCGTCTCAGCGTCTCTACATCTCAGCGTCTCTACATCTCAGAGTCTCTGCGTCTCAGCGTCTCTGCGTCTCAGAGACTCTGTGTCTCAGAGCCTCTGCGTCTCAGCGTCTCTGTGTCTCAGAGCCTCTGCGTCTCAGAGTCTCTGCGTCTCTACATCTCAGAGTCTCTGCATCTCAGAGTCTCTGCGTCTCAGAGTCTCTACGTCTCAGCCACTCTGTGTCTCAGCGTCTCTACATCTCAGAGTCTCTGCATCTCAGAGTCTCTGCGTCTCAGCGTCTCTGCGTCTCAGAGACTCTGTGTCTCAGAGCCTCTGCGTCTCAGAGTCTCTGCGTCTCAGAGTCTCTGCGTCTCAGAGTCTCTACGTCTCAGCCACTCTGCGTCTCAGCGTCTCTACATCTCAGAGTCTCTGCGTCTCAGAGTCTCTACATCTCAGAGCCTCTGCGTCTCAGCGTCTCTACGTATCAGAGCCTTTGCGACTCATAGTCTCTGCATCTCAGCGTCTCAGCATCTCAGAGTCTCAGGTTCTCGGATTTCATCATCACAGCGTCTCTGCGTCTCATAATCTCCGCGTCTCAGCGTCTCTGAGTCTCAGGGTGTCCGAGTCTCTGCGTCTCAGCATCTCTGTGTCTCTGCGTCTCAGCATGTCTGCGACTCAGAGACTCTGCATCTCAGAGTCTCAGTCTCTGCGTCTCAGGGTGTCCGAGTTTCTGTGTCTCTGCGTCTCTGAGTCTCAGCGTCTCTGCCTCTCCGAGTCTCCGCGTTTCTGCGTCCCTGCGTCCCAGAGTCTCTGCGTCTCAGGGTGTCCGAGTCTCTGCGTCTCAGCGTCTCAGATTCTCAGTGTCTCTGCGTCGCAGCGTTACCGCGTCCCATAATCTCTGCATCTCAGCGTCTCTGCGTATCTGCGACTCAGCGTCTCACGTCTCTACATCTCAGAGTCTCTGCGTCTCAGAGTCTCTGTGTCTCTGCGTCTCTGCGTCTCAGAGTCTCTGTGTCTCTGCGTCTCTGCGTCTCAGAGTCTCTGCGTCTCAGAGTCTCTGTGTCTCAGAGTCTCTGCGTCTCAGAGTCTCTGTGTCTCTGCGTCTCAGCGTCTCAGAGTCTCTGTGTCTCTGCGTCTCTGCGTCTCAGAGTCTCTGCGTCTCAGAGTCTCTGTGTCTCAGAGTCTCTGCATCTCTGCGTCTCAGCGTCTCAGAGTCTCTGTGTCTCAGAGTCTCTGCGTCTCTGCGTCTCAGCGTCTCAGAGTCTCTGTGTCTCAGAGTCTCTGCGTCTCTGCGTCTCAGCGTCTCAGAGTCTATGCATCTCAGAGTCTCAGGTTCTCTGATTTCATCGTCTCAGCATCTCTGCGTCTCATAATCTCTGCGTCTCAGCGTCTCTGCGCCTCTGCGTCTCAGAGTATCTGCGTCTCAGCGTCTCAGCGTCTCTGCCTCTCTGCGTCTATGGGTCTCAGAGTCTCTGCGTCTCTGTGTCTCAGCATCTCTGGGTCTCAGAGTCTCTTCGTCTCTGCATCTCAGAGTCTCTGCATTTCTGCGTCTCAGCGTCTCTGTGTCTCTGCGTCTCAGTGTCTCTGGTTCTCTGCGCCTCTGCGTCTCAGCGTCTCTGCATCTCAGAGTCTCTGCGTCTCTTCGACTCAGCGATTCAGAGTCTCTGCGTCTCAGAGTCTCAGAGTCTCTGCATCTTTGTGTCTCAGAGTCTCTGCATCTCAGCATCTCTGCGCCTCTGCGTCTCAGACTCTCAGAGTCTCTGCATCTCTGCGCCTCAGTGTCTCTGCGTCTCAGTTACTCTGCATCTCTGGGTCTCAGCGTCTATGCATCTCAGAGTCTCTGGTTCTCATGGTCTCTGCCTCTCTGCATCTCTGTGTCTCTGGGTCTCAGGGTCTCAGCGTCTCTGCGACTCAGAGTCTCTGTGTCTCTGCATCTCAGAGTCTCTGTATCTCTGCGCCTCAGAGTCTCTGCTCCTCTGGGTCTCAGTGCCTCTGCATCTCAGGGTCTCTGCGTCTCAGTGTCTCTGCGACTCATTGTCTCTGCTTCTCAGTGTCTCTGCTTCTCTGCACCTTTGAGTCACTGTGTCTCTGTGTCTCCGTGCCTCTGCGTCTCTGTGTCCCTGCACCTCTGGGTCTTAGCGTCTCTGCGTCTCAGTGTATCTGCGTCTCAGGGTCTCTGCGTCTCTGCATCTCTGGGTCTCAGCGTCTCTGCGTCTCAGTGTCTCTGCGTCTCTGTGTCTCTGCGTCTCTGGGTCTCAGTGTCTCTGCGTCTCGGGTTTCTGCGTCTCTGCGTCTCTGCGTCTCAGAGTCTCTGCGTCTCTGCGTCTCAGTGTCTCAGTGTCTCTGCGTCTCTGCGCCTCTGCGTCTCTGTGTCTCTGCGTCTCTGGGTCTCAGTGTCTCTGCGTCTCGGGTTTCTGCGTCTCTGCGTCTCTGTGTCTCTGCGTCTCTGGGTCTCAGTGTCTCTGCGTCTCTGCATATCTGAGACTCTGCGTCTCTGCATATCTGGGACTCTGTGTCTCTGCATCTCAGGTTCTCTGCGTCTCAGAGTCTCTTTGTCTCAGATTCTCTGCGTCTCAGTGTCTCTGCGTCTCGGGTTTCTGCGTCTCAGTGTCTCTGCGTCTCGGGTTTCTGCGTCTCAGTGTCTCTGCGTTTCAGCGTCTCAGCGTCTCAGTGTCTCTGCTTCTCAGTGTCTCTGCGTCTCTGCGCCTCTGCGTTTCTGGGTCTTAGCGTCTCTGCGTCTCAGTGTCTCTGCGTCTCTGCGTCTCTGGGACTCAGCGTCTATGCGTCTCAGAGTCTGTGCGTCTCATAGTCTCTGTCTCTCTGTTTCTCAGTGTCTCTGCGTCTCTGCGCCACTGCGTTTCTGGGTCTCAGGGTGTCTGCGTCTCAGAGTCTCTTGGTGGCTGCGTCTCTGGGTCTCAGTGTCTCTGCGTCCCTGCAGCTCTGGGTCTCTGCGTCTCAGTGTATCTGCGTCTCAGGGTCTCTGCGTCCCTTCGTCTCAGTGTCTCAGCGTTTCTGTGTCTCAGTGTCTCTGCGTCTCTGCGTCTCTCGGTCTCAGTGTCTCAGCGTCTCTGTGTCTCAGTGTCTCTGCGTTTCTGCGTCTCAGAGTCTCTGAGTCTCTGCGTCTCTGGGCCTCAGTGTCTCTGCTCCTCAGTGTCTCTGTGTCTCTGCGTATCTGGGACTCTGTGTCTCTGCGTCTCAGGTTCTCTGCGTCTCAGAGTCTCTTCGTCTCAGATTCTCTGCGTCTCTGTGTCTCAGGGTCTCTGGGTCTCTGCGTCTCTGCATCTCAGAGTCTCTGAGTATCTGCGTCTCTGGGTCTCAGTGTCTCTGCTCCTCAGTGTCTCTGTGTCTCTGCGTATCTGGGACTCTGTGTCTCTGCGTCTCAGGTTCTCTGCGTCTCAGAGTCTCTTCGTCTCAGATTCTCTGCGTCTCTGTGTCTCAGGGTCTCTGGGTCTCTGCGTCTCTGGGTCTCAGTGTCACTGCGTCTCGGGTTTCTGCGTCTCTGCGTCACAGGGTCTCTGCGTCTCTGCGTGTCAGTGTCTTTGCGTCTCAGTGTCTCTGCATCTCTGTGTCTCTTCGTCTCTGCATCTCAGGGTCTCTGAGTTTCAGCGTCTCAGCGACTCAGTGTCTCTGCTTCTCAGTGTCTCTGCGTGTCAGTGTCTCTGCGTCTCTGCGCCTCTGCGTTTCTGGGTCTCAGGGTCTCTGCGTCTCAGAGTCTCTGGGTCGCTGCGTCTCTGCATCTCTACATCTCTGGGTCTTAGCGTCTCTGCGTCTCAATGTCTCTGTGTCTCTGCGTCTCAGAGTCTTTGTGTCTCTGCGTCTCAGAGTCTCTGCTTCTCTGGGTCTCAGTGTCTCTGCATCTCAGGGTCTCTGCGACTCAGTGTCTCTGCGTCTCCAGGTCTCTGTGTCTCAGGGTCTCTGCGTCTCAGAGTCTTTGTGTCTCTGCGTCTCAGTGTCTCTGCGTCTCAGAGTCTCTGCGTCTCTGCGTCTCTGCGTCTCTAGGGCTCAGTGTTTCTGCGTCTCAGGGTCTCTGCGTCTCTGCATCTCAGGGTCTCTGCGAACCTGCGTCTCTGGGTCTCAGTGTGTTTGCATCTCAGGGCCTCTGCGTCTCTAGGTCTCAGTGTCCCTGCGTCTCAGGGCCTCAGTGTCTCTGTGTCTTCGGGTCTCTGTGTCTCTACGCCTCTGCGTCTCAGAGTCTCTGAGTTTCTGCGTCTCTGGGTCTCAGTGTCTCTGCGTCTCAGGGTCTCTGCATCTCAGGGTCTCTGCGCCTCTGAGTCTCTGCGTCTCAGGGTCTCTGCATCTCAGAGTCTCTGCGTCTCTGGGTCTCTGCGTCTCTGGGTCTCAGTGTCTCTGCGTCTCTGGGTCCCAGGGTCTCTGCGCGTCTGCGTCTCTGGGTCTCAGGGTCTCTGCGTCTCAGAGTCTCTGTGCCTCAGAGTCTCCGCGTCTCAGCGTCTCTGCGTCTCAGAGTCTCTGCATCTCAGAGTCTCTGGGTCTCAGTGTCTCTGTGTCTCAGAGTCTCTGCGTCTCAGCATCTCAGGGTCTCTGAGTCCCTGCGTCTCTTTGTCTCAGTTCATCTGCGACTCAGCGTGTCTGCTTCTCAGTCTCTGCGTCTCTGCGTCTCTGGGTCTCAGCGTCTTTGCGTCTCAGAGTCTCTGTGCCTCAGGATCTCTGCGTCTCATAGTCTCTGCGTCTCAGAGTCTTTGGGTCTCAGAGTCTCTGCGTCTCAGATTCTCTGCGTCTCAGCGTCTCAGGTTCTCTGAGTCTCTGCATCTCAGAGTCTCTGCGTCCCTGCATCTCAGAGTCTCTGCGTCTATTTGCCTCAGTTCATCTGCGTTTTAGCGTGTCTGCTTCTCAGTGTCTCTGCGTCTCAGTGTCTCTGTGTCTCTGCGTCTCTGGGTCTCAGCGTCTTTGCGTCTCAGAGTCTCTGCGTCTCATAGTCTCTGCCTCTCTGGGTCTCAGGGTCTCAGAGTCTCATAGTCTCTGCCTCTCTGTGTCTCAGTATCTCTGCGTCTCAGAGTTTCTGCGTCTCAGGGTCTCTGCGTCTCTTTGACTCAGTTCATCTGCGACTCAGCGTGTCTGCTTCTCAGTGTCTCTGCGTCTCTGTGTCTCTGCGTCTCTACATCTCTGGGTCTCAGCGTCTCTGCGTCTCAGTGTATCTGTGTCTCAGGGTCTCTGCGTCTCTGCGCCTCAGTGTCCCTGCATCTCTGCGTCTCTTGGTCTCAGCGTCTTTGCGTCTCAGAGTCTCTGCGTGTAATAGTCTCTGCCTCTCTGGGTCTCAGGGTCTCTGCGTCTCTGTGTCTCTGGGACTCAGCGTCTCTGCGTGTCAAGATCTCTGCGTCTTTGCGTCTCAGTGTCTCTGCGTCTCAGCGTCTCTGCGTGTAATAGTCTCTGCCTCTCTGGGTCTCAGGTTCTCTGCGTCTCTGTGTCTCTGGGACTCAGCGTCTCTGCGTGTCAAGGTCTCTGCGTCTTTGCGTCTCAGGGTCTCTGCGTCTCAGCGTCTCAGGGCCTCTGCGTCTCAGAGTCTCTGTGCCTCAGAGTCTCTGCGTCTCAGAGTCTCTGGGTCTCAGTGTCTCTGCGTCTCTGCGTCTCAGCGTCTCTGCGTCTCAGATTCTCTGCGTCTCAGCGTCTCAGGGTCTCTGAGTCTCTGCGTCTCAGGGTCTCTGCGTCCCTGCATCTAAGAGTCTCTGCGTCTATTTGTCTCAGTTCATCTGCGTTTTAGCGTATCTGCTTCTCAGTGTCTCTGCGTCTCAGTGTCTCTGAGTCTCTGCGTCTCAGGGTCTCTGAGTCTCTGCGTCTCAGTGTCTCTGAGTCTCAGCGTCTCTGCCTCTCAGGATCTGTGTGTCCCTGCATCTCAGAGTCTCTGCGTCTCAGTGTCTCTGCGTCTCAGTGTCACTGCGTCTCTGCGTCTCTGTGTCTCTGCGTCTCTGCGTCTCTGCGTCTCAGTGTCTCTGCGTCTCAGTGTCTCTGCGTCTCTGGGTCTCAGGGTCTCTGTGTCTCAGCGTCTCTGTGTCTTAGTGTCTCTGCGTCTCTGCCTCCCTGCGTCTCAGTGTCTCTGTGTCCCTGTTTCTCAGAGTCTCTGCGTCTCAGAGTCTCTGGGTCTCGCTCTCTCTGCGTCTCAGAGTCACTGCGTCTCAGGGTCTTTGCGTCTCAGCGTCTCAGTTTCTCTGAGTCTCTGCTTCTCAGAGTCTCTGTGTCTCAGAGTCTCTGCGTCTCTGCATCTCTGCGTCTCTGTGTCTCTGCATCTCTGCGTCTCTGGGTCTCAGTGTCTCTGCTCCTCAGTGTCTCTGCGTCTCTGCGTCTCTGGGACTCTGCGTCTCTGCGTCTCGGATTCCTGCGTCTCTGCGTCTCAGTGTCTCTGCGTCTCTGTGTCCCTTCGTCTCTGGGTCGCAGGGTCTCTGCGTCTCAGGTTCTCTTCGTCTCTGCGTCTCTGGGACTCAGTGTCACTGCGTCTCAGGGTCTCTGCGTCTCAGGGTCTCTGCGTCTCAGAGTCTCTGGGTCTCAGTGTCTCCTCGTCTCTGCGTCTCAGAGTCTCTGTGTCTCTGCATCTCAGGGTCTCTGCTTCTCTGGGTCTCAGTGTCTCTGCATCTCAGGGTCTCTGCGTCTCAGCGTCTCTGCGACTCAGTGTCTCTGCGTCTCAGAGTCTCTGCGTCTCTGAATCTCAGGGTCTCTGCGTCTCTGGGTCTCAGTATCTCTGCGTCTCGGGTTTCTGCGTCTCAGGGTCTCTGAGTCTCAGAGTCTCTGCGTCTCAGAGTCTCTGCGTCTCTGAATTTCAGTGTCTCTGCGTCTCAGAGTCTCTGCGTCTCTGAATCTCAGGGTCTCTGCGTCTCTGGGTCTCAGTATCTCTGCGTCTCGGGTTTCTGCGTCTCTGCGTCTCAGTGTCTCTGCGCCTCTGTGTCTCTTCGTCTCTGGGTCCCAAGGTCTCGGCGTCTCTGTGTCTCTTCGTCTCTGGGCCCCAGGGTCTCAGCGTCTCTGCGACTCAGTGTCTCTGCTTCTCAGTGTCTCTGCATCTCAGGGTCTCTGCGTCTCTGCGTCTCAGGGTCTCTCCGTCTCAGAGTCTCCACGTCTCAGAAACTCTGCGTCTCAGAGTCTCTGCGTTTCAGGGTCTCTGCGTCTCAGGGTCTCTGCGTCTCTGGGCCTCAGTGTCTCTGAGTCTCAGTGTCTCTTCGTCTCTGGGTCCCAGGGTCTCTGCGCGTCTGCATCTCTGGGTCTCAGGGTCTCTGCGTCTCAGAGTCTCTGCGTCTCAGAGTCTCTGGGTCTCAGCGTCGCAGAGTCTCTGCGTCTCTTTGTCTCAGTTCATCTGCGACTCTGCGTGTCTGCTTCTCAGTGTCTCTGCGTCTCTGCGTCTCTGGGTCTCAGCGTCTTTGCGTCTCAGAGTCTCTGCGTGTAATAGTCTCTGCCTCTCTGGGTCTCAGGGTCTCTGCATCTCAGTGTCTCTGCGTCTCAGCGTCCTGTGTCTCAGTGTCTCTGCGTCTCTGTGTCTCTGGGTCTCAGAGTCTCAGTGTCTCAGCGTCTCAGGGTCTCTGAGTCTCTGCGTCTCAGGGTCTCTGAGTCTCTGGGTCTCAGTATCTCTGCGTCTCGGGTTTCTGCGTCTCAGGGTCTCTGCGTCTCTGAATCTCAGGGTCTCTGCGTCTCAGGGTCTCTGCGTCTCAGCGTCTCTGCGTCTCAGAATCTCTGCATCTCAGAGTCTCTGCGTCTCAGCATCTCAGAGTCTCTGCGTCTCTTTGTCTCAGTTCATCTGCGACTCAGCGTGTCTGCTTCTCAGTGTCTCTGCGTCTTTGCGTCTCAGAGTCTCTGCGTGTAATAGTCTCTGCCTCTCTGGGTCTCAGGGTCTCTGCGTCTCTGAGTCTCTGGGACTCAGCGTCTCTGCGTGTCAAGGTCTCTGCGTCTTTGCGTCTCAGGGTCTCTGTGCCTCAGAGTCTCCGCGTCTCAGAGTCTCGGGGTCTCAGCGTCTCTGCGTCTCTGCGTCTCAGCGTCTCTGCGTCTCAGATTCTCTGCGTCTCAGCGTCTCAGGGTCTCTGAGTCTCTGCATCTCAGAGTCTCTGCGTCTATTTGCCTCAGTTCATCTGCGTTTTAGCGTGTCTGCTTCTCAGTGTCTCTGCGTCTCAGCGTCCTGTGTCTCAGTGTCTCTGCGTCTCTGCGTCTCTGGGTCTCAGCGTCTTTGCGTCTCAGAGTCTCTGCGTCTAATAGTCTCTGCCTCTCTGGGTCTCAGGGTCTCTGCGTCTCAGGTTCTCTGCGTCTCTGTGTCTCTGGGTCTCAGCGTCTCTGCGTGTCAATGTCTCTGCGTCTCTGCGTCTCAGCGTCTCTGCGTCTCAGTGTCTCTGCGTCTGAGCATCTCAGGGTTTCTGCGTCTCAGAGTCTCTGGGTCTCAGTGTCTCTGCGTCTCAGCGTCTCAGGGTCTCTGAGTCTCTGCGTCTCAGGGTCTCTGAGTCTCTGCATCTCAGAGTCTCTGCGTCTCTTTGTCTCAGTTCATCTGCGTCTCAGCGTGTCTGCTTCTCAGTGTCTCTGCGTCTCAGTGTCTCTGTGTCTCTGCATCTCTGGGTCTTAGCGTCTCTGCGTCTCAGTGTATCTGTGTCTCAGGGTCTCAGGGTCTCTGTGTCTCTGTGTCTCAGAGTCTCTGCGTCTCTGCGCCTCAGTGTCCCTGCATCTCTGCGTCTCTGGGTCTCAGCGTCTTTGCGTCTCAGAGTCTCTGCGTGTAATAGTCTCTGCCTCTCTGGGTCTCAGGGTCTCTGCGTCTCTGTGTCTCTGGGACTCAGCGTCTCTGCGTGTCAAGATCTCTGCGTCTTTGCGTCTCAGGGTCTCTGCGTCTCAGCGTCTCAGGGCCTCTGCGTCTCAGAGTCTCTGTGACTCAGAGTCTCCGCGTCTCAGAGTCTCTGGGTCTCAGCGTCTCTGCGTCTCTGCGTCTCAGAGTCTCTGCGTTTCAGTGTCTCAGTGTCTCTGCGTCTCTGCGTCTCAGCGTCTCTGCGTCTCAGATTCTCTGTGTGTCCCTGCGTCTCAGAGTCTCTGCGTCTCAGTGTCTCTGCGTCTCAGTGTCACTGCGTCTCTGCGTCTCTGTGTCTCAGAGTCTCTGCGTCTCTACGTCTCTGCGTCTCAGTGTCTCTGCGTCTCTGGGTCTCAGGGTCTCTGCGTCTCAGCGTCTCTGTGTCTCAGTGACTCTGCGTCTCTGCCTCTCTGCGTCTCAGTGTCTCTGTGTCCCTGTGTCTCAGAGTCTCTGCGTCTCAGAGTCTCTGGGTCTCGCTCTCTCTGCGTCTCAGAGTCTCTGCATCTCAGGGTCTCTGCGTCTCAGCATCTCAGTGTCTCTGAGTCTCTGCTTCTCAGAGTCTCTGTGTCTCAGAGTCTCTGCGTCTCAGTGTCTCTGCATCTCTGCGTCTCTGTGTCTCTGCATCTCTGCGTCTCTGGGTCTCAGTGTCTCTGCTCCTCAGTGTCTCTGCGTCTCTGCGTCTCTGGGACTCTGCGTCTCTGCGTCTCGGATTCCTGCGTCTCTGCGTCTCATTGTCTCTGCGTCTCAGTGTCCCTTCGTCTCTGGGTCGCAGGGTCTCTGCGTCTCAGGTTCTCTTCGTCTCTGCGTCTCTGGGACTCAGTGTCACTGCGTCTCAGGGTCTCTGCGTCTCAGGGTCTCTGCGTCTCAGAGTCTCTGGGTCTCAGTGTCTCCTCGTCTCTGCGTCTCAGAGTCTCTGTGTCTCTGCGTCTCAGAGTCTCTGCTTCTTTGGGTCTCAGTGTCTCTGCGTCTCAGGGTCTCTGCGTCTCAGAGTCTCTGCGTCTCAGAGTCTCTGCGTCTCTGAATCTCAGGGTCTCTGCGTCTCTGGGTCGCAGTATCTCTGTGTCTCGGGTTTCTGCGTCTCAGGGTCTCTGCGTCTCAGAGTCTCTGCGTCTCAGAGTCTCTGCGTCTCTGAATCTCCGGGTCTCTGCATCTCAGAGTCTCTGCGTCTCAGAGTCTCTGCGTCTCTGAATCTCAGGGTCTCTGCGTCTCTGGGTCTCAGTATCTCTGCGTCTCGGGTTTCTGCGTCTCTGCGTCTCAGTGTCTCTGCGCCTCTGTGTCTCTTCGTCTCTGGGCCCCAGGGTCTCTGCGTCTCTGCGTCTCAGGGTCTCTGCGCCTTTGTGTCTCTGGGAAACAGTGTCTCCCTGTCTCAGGGTCTCTCCGTCTCAGAGTCTCCACGTCTCAGAGACTCTGCGTCTCAGAGTCTCTGCGTCTCAGGGTCTCTGCGTCTCTGCGTCTCAGGGTCTCTGCGTCTCTGGGTCTCAGTGTCTCTGTGTCTCCGGGTCTCTGCGTCTCTGCGTCTCTGCTTCTGAGGGTCTCTACGCCTCTGCGTCTCAGAGTCTCTGAGTTTCTGCGTCTCTGGGTCTCAGTGTCTCTGCGTCTCAGGGTCTCTGCATCTCAGGGTCTCTGCGCCTCTGAGTCTCTGCGTCTCAGGGTCTCTGCGTCTCAGAGTCTCTGCGTCTCTGGGTCTCAGTGTCTCTGCGTCTCGGGTTTCTGCGTCTCTGCGTCTCAGGGTCTCTGCGTCTCTGGGTCTCAGTGTCTCTGCGTCTCTGGGTCCCAGGGTCTCTGCGCGTCTGCGTCTCTGGGTCTCAGGGTCTCTGCATCTCAGAGTCTCTGTGCCTCAGAGTCTCCGCGTCTCAGCGTCTCTGCGTCTCAGAGTCTCTGCATCTCAGAGTCTCTGGGTCTCAGTGTCTCTGTGTCTCAGAGTATCTGCGTCTCAGCATCTCAGGGTCTCTGAGTCCCTGCATCTCAGAGTCTCTGCGTCTCTTTGTCTCAGTTCATCTGCGACTCAGCGTGTCTGCTTCTCAGTCTCTGCGTCTCTGCGTCTCTGGGTCTCAGCGTCTTTGCGTCTCAGAGTCTCTGTGCCTCAGAGTCTCTGCGTCTCAGAGTCTTTGGGTCTCAGAGTCTCTGCGTCTCAGATTCTCTGCGTCTCAGCGTCTCAGGTTCTCTGAGTCTCTGCATCTCAGAGTCTCTGCGTCTATTTGCCTCAGTTCATCTGCGTTTTAGCGTGTCTGCTTCTCAGTGTCTCTGCGTCTCAGTGTCTCTGTGTCTCTGCGTCTCTGGGTCTCAGCGTCTTTGCGTCTCAGAGTCTCTGCGTCTAATAGTCTCTGCCTCTCTGGGTCTCAGGGTCTCTGCGTCTCAGGTTCTCTGTGTCTCTGGGTCTCAGCGTCCTGTGTCTCAGTGTCTCTGCGTCTCAGAGTTTCTGCGTCTCAGGGTCTCTGCGTCTCTTTGTCTCAGTTCATCTGCGACTCAGCGTGTCTGCTTCTCAGTGTCTCTGCGTCTCTGTGTCTCTGCGTCTCAGTGTATCTGTGTCTCAGGGTCTCTGCGTCTCAGTGTATCTGTGTCTCAGGGTCTCTGCGTCTCTGCGTCTCTGCGCCTCAGTGTCCCTGCATCTCTGCGTCTCTTGGTCTCAGCGTCTTTGCGTCTCAGAGTCTCTGCGTGTAATAGTCTCTGCCTCTCTGGGTCTCAGTGTCTCTGCGTCTCTGTGTCGCTGGGACTCAGCGTCTCTGCGTGTCAAGATCTCTGCGTCTTTGCATCTCAGGGTCTCTGCGTCTCAGCGTCTCTGCGTGTAATAGTCTCTGCCTCTCTGGGTCTCAGGGTCTCTGCGTCTCAGCGTCTCAGGGCCTCTGCGTCTCAGAGTCTCTGTGCCTCAGAGTCTCCGCGTCTCAGAGTCTCTGGGTCTCAGCGTCTCTGCGTCTCTGCGTCTCTGCGTCTCAGAGTCTCTGCGTCTCAGAGTCTCTGGGTCTCAGTGTCTCTGCGTCTCTGCGTCTCAGATTCTCTGCGTCTCAGCGTCTCAGGGTCTCTGAGTCTCTGCGTCTCAGGGTCTCTGCGTCCCTGCATCTCAGAGTCTCTGCGTCTATTTGTCTCAGTTCATCTGCGTTTTAGCGTGTCTGCTTCTCAGTGTCTCTGCGTCTCAGTGTCTCTGAGTCTCTGCGTCTCTGGGTCTCAGCGTCTCTGCCTCTCAGGATCTGTGTGTCCCTGCATCTCAGAGTCTCTGCGTCTCAGTGTCTCTGCGTCTCAGTGTCACTGCGTCTCTGCGTCTCTGTGTCTCAGAGTCTCTGCGTCTCTGCGTCTCTGCGTCTCAGTGTCTCTGCGTCTCAGTGTCTCTGCGTCTCTGGGTCTCAGGGTCTCTGCGTCTCAGCGTCTCTGTGTCTTAGTGTCTCTGCGTCTCTGCCTCCCTGCGTCTCAGTGTCTCTGTGTCCCTGTGTCTCAGAGTCTCTGCGTCTCAGAGTCTCTGGGTCTCGCTCTCTCTGCGTCTCAGAGTCACTGCGTCTCAGGGTCTTTGCGTCTCAGCATCTCAGTGTCTCTGAGTCTCTGCTTCTCAGAGTCTCTGGGTCTCAGTGTCTCCTCGTCTCTGCGTCTCAGAGTCTCTGCTACTTTGGGTCTCAGTGTCTCTGCGTCTCCGGGTCTCTGCATCTCAGAGTCTCTGCGTCTCAGAGTCTCTGCGTCTCTGAATCTCGGGGTCTCTGCGTCTCTGGGTCTCAGTATCTCTGTGTCTCGGGTTTCTGCGTCTCAGGGTCTCTGAGTCTCAGAGTCTCTGCGTCTCTGAATCTCAGTGTCTCTGCGTCTCAGAGTCTCTGCGTCTCTGAATCTCAGGGTCTCTGCGTCTCTGTGTCTCAGTATCTCTGCGTCTCGGGTTTCTGCGTCTCTGCGTCTCAGTGTCTCTGCGCCTCTGTGTCTCTTCGTCTCTGGGTCCCAAGGTCTCGGCGTCTCTGTGTCTCTTCGTCTCTGGGCCCCAGGGTCTCAGCGTCTCTGCGACTCAGTGTCTCTGCTTCTCAGTGTCTCTGCATCTTAGGGTCTCTGCGTCTCTGCGTCTCAGTGTCTCTCCGTCTCAGAGTCTCCACGTCTCAGAAACTCTGCGTCTCAGAGTCTCTGCGTCTCAGGGTCTCTGCGTCTCAGGGTCTCTGCGTCTCTGGGCCTCAGTGTCTCTGCGTCTCAGTGTCTCTTCGTCTCTGGGTCCCAGGGTCTCTGCGCGTCTGCGTCTCTGGGTCTCAGGGTCTCTGCGTCTCAGAGTCTCTGCGTCTCAGAGTCTCTGGGTCTCAGCGTCTCAGCGTCTCAGAGTCTCTGCGTCTCTTTGTCTCAGTTCATCTGCGACTCAGCGTGTCTGCGTCTCAGTGTCTCTGCGTCTCTGGGTCTCAGCGTCTTTGCGTCTCAGAGTCTCTGCGTGTAATAGTCTCTGCCTCTCTGGGTCTCAGGGTCTCTGCATCTCTGTGTCTCTGGGACTCAGCGTCTCTGCGTGTCAAGGTCTCAGCGTCTTTGCGTCTCAGGGTCTCTGCGTCTCAGAGTCTCTGCGTCTCAGAGTCTTTGGGTCTCAGAGTCTCTGCGTCTCAGATTCTCTGTGTCTCAGCGTCTTAGGGTCTCTGAGTCTCTGCGTCTCAGGGTCTCTGCGTCCCTGCATCTCAGAGTCTCTGCGTCTATTTGCCTCAGTTCATCTGCGTTTTAGCGTGTCTGCTTCTCAGTGTCTCTGCGTCTCAGCGTCCTGTGCCTCAGTGTCTCTGCGTCTCTGTGTCTCTGGGTCTCAGAGTCTCAGTGTCTCAGAGTCTCAGCGTCTCAGAGACTCAGCGTCTCAGCATCTCAGGGTCTCTGAGTCTCTGCGTCTCAGGGTCTCTGAGTCTCTGGGTCTCAGTATCTCTACGTCTCGGGTTTCTGCGTCTCAGGGTCTCTGCGTCTCTGCGTCTCAGGGTCTCTGCGTCTCAGCGTCTCTGCGTCTCAGAATCTCTGCATCTCAGAGTCTCTGCGTCTCAGCATCTCAGAGTCTCTGCGTCTCTTTGTCTCAGTTCATCTGCGACTCAGCGTGTCTGCTTCTCAGTGTCTCTGCGTCTTTGCGTCTCAGAGTCTCTGCGTGTAATAGTCTCTGCCTCTCTGGGTCTCAGGGTCTCTGCATCTCTGTGTCTCTGGGACTCAGCGTCTCTGCGTGTCAAGGTCTCTGCGTCTTTGCGTCTCAGGGTCTCTGTGCCTCAGAGTCTCCGCGTCTCAGAGTCTCGGGGTCTCAGCGTCTCTGCGTCTCTGCGTCTCTGCGTCTCAGAGTCTCTGCGTCTCAGAGTCTTTGGGTCTCAGAGTCTCTGCGTCTCAGATTCTCTGCGTCTCAGGGTCTCTGAGTCTCTGCATCTCAGAGTCTCTGGGTCTATTTGCCTCAGTTCATCTGCGTTTTAGCGTGTCTGCTTCTCAGTGTCTCTGCGTCTCAGCGTCCTGTGTCTCAGTGTCTCTGCGTCTCTGCGTCTCTGCGTCTCAGGGTCTCTGAGTCTCTGCATCTCAGAGTCTCTGGGTCTATTTGCCTCAGTTCATCTGCGTTTTAGCGTGTCTGCTTCTCAGTGTCTCTGCGTCTCAGCGTCCTGTGTCTCAGTGTCTCTGTGTCTCTGCGTCTCTGGGTCTCAGCGTCTTTGCGTCTCAGAGTCTCTGCGTCTAATAGTCTCTGCCTCTCTGGGTCTCAGGGTCTCTGCGTCTCAGGTTCTCTGCGTCTCTGTGTCTCTGGGTCTCAGCGTCTCTGCGTGTCAAGGTCTCTGCGTCTCTGCGTCTGAGCACCTCAGGGTTTCTGCGTCTCAGAGTCTCTGGGTCTCAGTGTCTCTGCGTCTCAGCGTCTCAGGGTCTCTGAGTCTCTGCGTCTCAGTGTCTCTGCGTCTCTGCATCTCTGGGTCTTAGCGTCTCTGCGTCTCAGTGTATCTGTGTCTCAGGGTCTCAGGGTCTCTGCGTCTCTGTGTCTCAGAGTCTCTGCGTCTCTGCGCCTCAGTGTCCCTGCATCTCTGCGTCTCTGGGTCTCAGCGTCTTTGAGTCTTAGAGTCTCTGCGTGTAATAGTCTCTGCCTCTCTGGGTCTCAGGGTCTCTGCGTCTCTGTGTCTCTGGGACTCAGCGTCTCTGCGTGTCAAGATCTCTGCGTCTTTGCGTCTCAGGGTCTCTGCGTCTCAGCGTCTCAAGGCCTCTGCGTCTCAGAGTCTCTGTGACTCAGAGTCTCCGCGTCTCAGAGTCTCTGGGTCTCAGCGTCTCTGCGTCTCTGCGTCTCTGCGTCTCAGAGTCTCTGCGTCTCAGATTCTCTGCGTCTCAGCGTCTCAGGGTCTCTGAGTCTCTGCGTCTCAGGGTCTCTGAGTCTCTGCGTCTCAGGGTCTCTGAGTCTCTGCGTCTCAGATTCTCTGCGTCTCAGGGTCTCTGAGTCTCTGCGTCTCAGGGTCTCTGAGTCTCTGCGTCTCAGTGTCTCTGAGTCTCAGCGTCTCTGCCTCTCAGGATCTGTGTGTCCCTGCGTCTCAGAGTCTCTGCGTCTCAGTGTCTCTGCGTCTCAGTGTCACTGCGTCTCTGCGTCTCTGTGTCTCAGAGTCTCTGCGTCTCTGCGTCTCTGCGTCTCAGTGTCTCAGTGTCTCTGCGTCTCTGGGTCTCAGGGTCTCTGCGTCTCAGCGTCTCTGTGTCTCAGTGTCTCTGCGTCTCTGCGTCTCAGTGTCTCAGTGTCTCTGCGTCTCTGGGTCTCAGGGTCTCTGCGTCTCAGCGTCTCTGTGTCTCAGTGTCTCTGCGTCTCTGCCTCTCTGCGTCTCAGTGTCTCTGTGTCCCTGTGTCTCAGAGTCTCTGCGTCTCAGAGTCTCTGGGTCTCGCTCTCTCTGCGTCTCAGAGTCTCTGCATCTCAGGGTCTCTGCGTCTCAGCATCTCAGTGTCTCTGAGTCTCTGCTTCTCAGAGTCTCTGTGTCTCAGAGTCTCTGCGTCTCAGTGTCTCTGCATCTCTGCGTCTCTGGGTCTCAGTGTCTCTGCTCCTCAGTGTCTCTGCGTCTCTGCGTCTCTGGGACTCTGCGTCTCTGCGTCTCGGATTCCTGCGTCTCTGCGTCTCATTGTCTCTGCGTCTCAGTGTCCCTTCGTCTCTGGGTCGCAGGGTCTCTGCGTCTCAGGTTCTCATTGTCTCTGCGTCTCTGGGACTCAGTGTCACTGCGTCTCAGGGTCTCTGCGTCTCAGAGTCTCTGGGTCTCAGTGTCTCCTCGTCTCTGCGTCTCAGAGTCTCTGTGTCTCTGCGTCTCAGAGTCTCTGCTTCTTTGGGTCTCAGTGTCTCTGCGTCTCAGGGTCTCTGCGTCTCAGAGTCTCTGCGTCTCAGAGTCTCTGCGTCTCTAGGTCTCAGTATCTCTGCGTCTCGGGTTTCTGCGTCTCAGGGTCTCTGCGTCTCAGAGTCTCTGCGTCTCAGAGTCTCTGCGTCTCTGAATCTCCGGGTCTCTGCGTCTCAGAGTCTCTGCGTCTCCGAATCTCAGGGTCTCTGCGTCTCTGGGTCTCAGTATCTCTGCGTCTCGGGTTTCTGCGTCTCTGCGTCTCAGTGTCTCTGCGCCTCTGTGTCTCTTCGTCTCTGGGTCCCAAGGTCTCGGCGTCTCTGTGTCCCTTCGTCTCTGGGCCCCAGGGTCTCAGCGTCTCTGCGACTCAGTGTCTCTGCTTCTCAGTGTCTCTGCATCTCAGGGTCTCTGCGTCTCTGCGTCTCAGGGTCTCTGCGTCTCTGTGTCTCAGTGTCTCTGCATCTCAGGGTCTCTGCGTCTCTGCGTCTCAGGGTCTCTGCGTCTTTGCGTCTCTGGGAAACAGTGTCTCTGCGTCTCAGGGTCTCTCCGTCTCAGAGTCTCCACGTCTCAGAGACTCTGCGTCTCAGAGTCTCTGCGTCTCAGGGTCTCTGCGTCTCAGGGTCTCTGCATCTCAGGGTCTCTGCGCCTCTGAGTCTCTGCGTCTCTGCGTCTCTGGGTCTCTGCGTCTCTGCGTCTCTGGGTCTCAGTGTCTCTGCGTCTCGGGTTTCTGTGTCTCTTCGTCTCTGGGTCCCAGGGTCTCTGCATCTCTGCGCGTCTGCATCTCTGGGTCTCAGGGTCTCTGCGTCCCAGAGTCTGTGGGTTGCTGCACCTCGGCGTCTCTGCGTCTCTGGGTCTCAGCGTCTCTGCGTCTCAGTGTATCTGTGTCTCAGGGTCTCTGCGTCTCAGTGTCTCTGCGTGTCTGCGCCTCTGCGTTTCTGGGTCTCAAGGTCTCTGCGTCTCAGAGTCTCTGGGTCGCTGCGTCTCTGGGTCTCAGTGTCTCTGCGTCTCTGCATCTCTGGGTCTTAGCGTCTCTGCGTCTCAGTGTCTCTGCGTCTCTGCGTCTCTGGGACTCAGCGTCTATGCGTCTCAGAGTCTGTGCGTCTCATAGTCTCTGTCTCTCTGTTTCTCAGGGTCTCTGCGTCTCTGCGCCACTGCGTTTCTGGGTCTCAGGGTGTCTGCGTCTCAGAGTCTCTTGGTGGCTGCGTCTCTGCGTCTCAGTGTATCTGCGTCTCAGAGTCTCTGCATCTCTGGGTCTCAGTATCTCTGCATCTCAGGTTCTCTGCGTCCCTTCGTCTCAGTGTCTCAGCGTCTCTGCGTCTCAGAGTCTCTGCGTCTCTGCAGCTCTGGGTCTCTGCGTCTCAGAGTCTCTGCGTCTCAGCGTCTCAGTGTCTCTGCGTCTCAGGGTCTCAGTGTCTCTGCGTCTCAGGGTCTCTGCGTCTCTGGGTCTCAGTGTCTCTGTGTCTCAGGGTCTCTGCGTCTCAGTGTCTCTGCGTCTCAGGGTCTCAGTGTCTCTGCGTCTCAGGGTCTCTGCGTCTCTGGGTCTCAGTGTCTCTGCGTCTCAGGGTCTCTGCGTCTCTGGGTCTCAGTGTCTCTGCTCCTCTGTGTCTCTGCGTCTCAGGTTCTCTGCGTCTCAGAGTCTCTTCGTCTCAGATTCTCTGCGTCTCTGCGTCTCAGGGTCTCTGGGTCTCTGCGTCCCTGTGTCTCAGTGTCTCTGCGTCTCAGAGTCTCTTCGCCTCTGATTCTCTGCGTCTCTGCGTCTCAGGGTCTCTGGGTCTCTGCGTCTCTGGGTCTCAGTATCTCTGCGTCTCGGGTTTCTGCGTCTCTGCGTCTCAGGGTCTCTGCGTCTCTGTGTCTCAGGGTCTCTGCGTCTCTGTGTCTCAGTGTCTCTGCGTCTTTGCGTCTCTGGGACTCAGTGCCTCTGCATCTCAGGGTCTCTGCTTCTCTGGGTCTCAGTGTCTCTGCATCTCAGGGTCTCTGCGTCTCAGCGTCTCTGCGACTCAGTGTCTCTGCGTCTCAGAGTCTCTGCGTCTCTGAATCTCAGGGTCTCTGCGTCTCTGGGTCTCAGTATCTCTGCGTCTCGGGTTTCTGCGTCTCTGCGTCTCAGTGTCTCTGCGTCTCTGTGTCTCTTCGTCTCTGGGTCCCAGGGTCTCAGCGTCTCTGCGACTCAGTGTCTCTGCTTCTCAGTGTCTCTGCTTCTCAGGGTCTCTGCGTCTCTGTGTCTCAGGGTCTCTGCGTCTCTGTGTCTCAGTGTCTCTGCATCTCAGGGTCTCTGCGTCTCAGGGTCTCTGCGTCTTTGCGTCTCTGGGACTCAGTGTCTCAGGGTCTCTCCGTCTCAGAGTCTCTGCGTCTCAGAGTCTCTGCGTCTCTGCGTCTCAGGGTCTCTGCGTCTCTGCGTCTCTAGGTCTCAGTGTTTCTGCGTCTCAGGGTCTCTGCGTCTCTGCGTCTCAGGGTCTCTGCATCTCTGCGTCTCTGCGTCTCAGGGTCTCTGCGTACCTGCGTCTCTGGGTCTCAGTGTGTTTGCGTCTCAGGGCCTCTGCGTCTCTGCGTCTCTAGGTCTCAGTGTCCCTGCGTCTCAGGGTCTCTGCGTCTCTGGGTCTCAGTGTCTCTGTGTCTTCGGGTCTCTGCGTCTCTGCTTCTGAGGGTCTCTACGCCTCTGCGTCTCAGAGTCTCTGAGTTTCTGCGTCTCTGGGCCTCAGTGTCTCTGCGTCTCGGGTTTCTGTGTCTCTGCGTCTCAGTGTCTCTGCGTCTCTGGGTCTCAGTGTCTCAGCGTCTCTGGGTCTCAGGGTCTTTGCGTCTCAGAGTCTCTGGGTCTCTGCGTCTCAGTTCATCTGCGACTCAGTATGTCTGCTTCTCAGTGTCTCTGCGTCTCAGTGTCTCTGCGTCTCTGCATCTCTGGGTCTCAGCGTCTTTGCGTCTCAGAGTCTCTGCGTGTAATAGTCTCTGCCTCTCTGGGTCTCAGGGTCTCTGCGTCTCTGTGTCTCTGGGACTCAGCGTCTCTGCGTGTCAAGGTCTCTGCGTCTCAGGGTCTCTGCGTCTCAGCGTCTCAGGGCCTCTGCGTCTCAGAGTCTCTGGGTCTCAGTGTCTCTGCGTCTCTGCGTCTCAGATTCTCTGCGTCTCAGGGCCTCTGCGTCTCAGAGTCTCTGGGTCTCAGCGTCTCTGCGTCTCTGCGTCTCAGCGTCTTTGCGTCTCAGAGTCTCTGCGTCTCAGCGTCTCACGGTCTCTGAGTCTCTGCATCTCAGAGTCTCTGCGTCTATTTGTCTCAGTTCATCTGCGTTTTAGCGTGTCTGCTTCTCAGTGTCTCTGCGTCTCAGTGTCTCTGCGTCTCAGTGTCACTGCGTCTCTGCGTCTCTGTGTCTCAGAGTCTCTGCGTCTCTGCGTCTCTGCGTCTCAGTGTCTCTGCGTCTCTGGGTCTCAGGGTCTCTGTGTCTCAGTGTCTATGCGTCTCTGCCTCTCTGCGTCTCAGTGTCTCTGTGTCCCTGTGTCTCAGAGTCTCTGCATCTCAGGGTCTCTGCGTCTCAGCGTCTCAGTGTCTCTGAGTCTCTGCTTCTCAGAGTCTCTGTGTCTCAGAGTCTCTGCGTCTCAGTGTCTCTGCATCTCTGCGTCTCTGTGTCTCTGCATCTCTGCGTCTCTGGGTCTCAGTGTCTCTGCTCCTCAGTGTCTCTGCGTCACTGCGTCTCTGGGACTCTGCGTCTCTGCGTCTCGGATTCCTGCGTCTCTGCGTCTCAGTGTCTCTGCGTCTCAGTGTCTCTGCGTCTCTGTGTCCCTTCGTCTCTGGGTCGCAGGGTCTCTGCGTCTCAGGTTCTCTTCGTCTCTGCGTCTCTGGGACTCAGTGTCACTGCGTCTCAGGGCCTCTGCATCTCTGCGTCTCAGGGTCTCTGCGTCTCAGGGTCTCTGCGTCTCAGAGTCTCTGCGTCTCTGCGTCTCTGCGTCTCAGAGTCTCTGCTTCTTTGGGTCTCAGAGTCTCTGCGTCTCAGAGTCTCTGCGTCTCTGAATCTCAGGGTCTCCTTGTCTCTGCGCCTCTGGGTCTCAGTATCTCTGCGTCTCGGGTTTCTGCGTCTCTGCGTCTCTGCGTCTCTGCGTCTCAGAGTCTCTGCATCTCTGTGTCTCAGTGTCTCTGCGTCCCTTCGTCTCTGGGCCCCAGGGTCTCAGCGTCTCTGCGACTCAGCGTCTCTGCTTCTCAGTGTCTCTGCATCTCAGGGTCTCTGCGTCTCTGCGTCTCAGGGTCTCTGCATCTCTGTGTCTCAGTGTCTCTGCATCTCAGGGTCTCTGCGTCTCTAGGTCTCAGTGTCTCTGCGTCTCAGGGTCTCTGCGTCTCTGGGTCTCAGTGTCTCTGCGTCTCAGGGTCTCTGCGTCTCTGGGTCTCACGGTCTCTGCGTCTCAGTGTCTCTGCGTCTCGGGTTTCTGTGTCTCTGCGTCTCTGCGTCTCAGGGTCTCTGCGTCTCAGTGTCTCTGTGTCTCTGCGTCTCAGCGTCTCAGTGTCTCTACGTCTCTGAGTCTCAGCGTCTCTGCGTCTCAGTGTCTCTGCGTCTCTGCGTCTCAGCGTCTCTGCGTGTCAGTGTCTCAACGTCTCTACGTCTCTGAGTCTCAGCGTCTCAGCGTCTCTACGTCTCTGCGTCTCAGTGTCTCTGCGTCTCAGTGTCTCTGCGTCTATGCGTCTCAGCGTCTCTGCGTCTCAGAGCCTCTACGTCCCTGGTTCTCAGAGTCTCTGCGTCTCTGCGTCTCTGCGTCTCTGCGTCTCTGAGTCTCTGCGTCTCAGCGTCTCTGCGTCTCAGTGTCTCTGCGTCTCAGCGTCTCAGGGTCTCAGCGTCTCTGCGTCTCAGTGTCTCTGCGTCTCTACGTCTCTGCGTCTCAGAGTCTCATCGTCTCTGATTTTCTGCGTCTCTGCGTCTCTCCGTCTCAGAGTCTCTGCGTCTCTGCGTCTCAGTGTCTCAGCATTTCTGCGTCTCAGCGTCTCTGAGTCGCAGCGTCTCTGCGTCTCAGTGTCTCAGCGTTTCTGCGTCTCAGCGTCTCTGCATCTCAGAGTCTCTGCGTCTCAGTGTATCTGCGTCTCAGGGCCTCTCTGCCTCTGCATCTCAGAGTCTCTGGTTCTCAGTGTTTCTGGATCTCAGTGTCTCTGCGACCCTGCGTCTCAGTGTCTCTGGGTCTCAGTGTCTCTGCGTCTCAGGGTCTCTGCGTTTCTGCATCTCTGGGTCTCAGTGTCTCTGCGTCTCTGGTTCTCAGTGTCTCTGCATCTCAGTGTCTCTGAGTCTCTGTGTCTCTGGCACTCAGTCTCTTTGCGTCTCCGGGTCTCTGCATCTCTGTGTCTCAGAATCTCGTCATCTCAGAGTCTATGCGTCTCTGCGTCTCAAAGTCTTTGCGTCTCAGTGTCTCTGCATCTCATTCTCACTGCGTCTCTGTGTCTCAGAGTCTCTGCGTCCCTGCGTCTCGGGTTTCTGCGTCTCAGTGTCTCTGCATTTCATTGTCACTGCGTCTCTGGGTCTCAGTGTCTCTGCCTCTCTGCGACTCAGTGTCTCTGTGTCTCAGAGTTTCTGGTTCTCAGAGTCTCTGGGTCTCATTGTCTCTGCGTCTCTGTGTCTCAGAGTCTCTGGGTTTCAGTGTCTCTGCGTCTAGAGTCTCTGGGTCTCAGAGTCTCTGGGTCTCGTTGTCTCTGCGTCTCTGCATCTCAGAGTCTCTGAGTCTCTGCGTCTCAGGGTCTCTGCGTCTCTGTGTCTGTGGGACTCAGTGCCTTTGCGTCTCAGGGTCTCTGCGTCTCAGAGTCTCTGGGTCTCAGAGCCTCTGGATCTCATTGTCTCTGCGTCTCAGTGTCTCTGCGTCTCTGAGTCTCTGCGTCTCAGAGTCTCTGTGTCTCATTTTCTCTGCGTCTCAGTGTCTCTGCGTCTCAGTGTCTCTGCGTCTCAGCGTCTCTGCATCTCTGGGTCTCAGTGTCTCAGCGTCTCTGCATCTCAGAGTCTCTGCATCTCTGCGTCTCATCGTCTCTGGGTCTCAGTGTCTCTGCGTCTCAGTGTCTCTGCGTCTCTGCATCTCTGGGTCTCAGTGTCTCTGCGTCTCAGGGTCTCTGCGCCTCTGCGTCTCTGCGTCTCAGGGTCTCTATGCCTCTGCGTCTCAGGGTCTCTATGCCTCTGCGTCTCAGAGTCTCTGAGTCTCAGTGTCTCTGCGTCTCTGGGTCTCAGTGTCTCTGCGTCTCTGTGTCTGTGGGACTCAGTGTCTCTGCGTCTCAGAGTCTCTGCATCTCAGTGTCTCTGCATCTCTGTGTCTCTGCGTCTCTGGGTCTCAGGTTCTCTGCGTCTCTGCGTCCCTGCGTCTCAGGGTCTCTGCTTCTCTGCGCCTCAGTGTCTCTGCGCCTCTGCGTCTCTGGGTCTCAGTTTCTCTGCGTCTCTGCGTCTCTGCGTCCCTGCGTCTCAGGGTCTCTGCTTCTCTGCGCCTCAGTGTCTCTGCGCCTCTGCGTCTCAGTGTCTCTGCCTCTCTGCGACTCAGTGTCTCTGCGTCTCTGTGTCTCAGAGTCTCTGGGCCTCAGTGTCTCTGCGTCTCTGTGTCACAGAGTCTCTGGGTCTCAGGGTCTCTGTGTCTCTGCATCTCAGAGTCTCTGAGTCTCTGCGTCTCAGGGTCTCTGCGTCTCTGTGTCTATGGGACTCAGTGCCTCTGCGTCTCAGGGTCTCTGCGTCTCTGCGTCTCAGAGTCTCGTCGTCTCAGAGTCTCTGCCTCTTTGCGTCTCTGCGTCTCTGGGTCTCTGCGTCTCTATGTTTCAGAGTCTCTGTGTCTCAGATTCTCTGCGTCTCTCCGTCTCAGGTTCTCTGCGTCTCAGTGTCTCTGCGTCTCAGTGTCCCTGCGTCTCTGCGTCTCAGGGTCTCTGCGTCTCAGCGTCTCTGCGTCTCAGCATCTCTGCGTCTCAGAGTCTCTGCATCTCTGCTTGTCAGAGTCTCTGCCTCTCAGTGTCTCCGCGTCTCAGTGTCTCTGCGTCTCTGCGTCTCAGCGTCTCTGCATCTCTGTGTCTCCGTGTCTCCGTGTCTCTGAATCTCAGCGTCTTAGTGTCTCTGCATCTCAGTGTCTCTGCGTCTCTGCATCTCTGGGTCTCAGTGTCTCTGCGTCTCAGGGTCTCTGCGCCTCTGCGTCTCTGTGTCTCAGGGTCTCTATGCCTCTGCGCCTCAGAGTCTCTGAGTCTCTGTGTCCCTGCGTCTCTGGGTCTCAGTGTCTCTGAGTCTCTGCGTCTCAGGGTCTCAGTGTCTCTGCGTCTCAGTGCCTCTGTGTCTCTGCGTCTCTTTGTCTGTGGGACTCAGTGTCTCTGCGACTCAGGGTCTCTGCGTCTCAGAGTCTTGTCATCTCATCGTCTCAGAGTCTCTGCGTCTCAGAGTCTCGGGTTTCTGTGTCACTGCGTCTCTGCGTCTCAGCGTCTCTGTGTCCCAGGTCTCTGCGTCTCTGCGTCTCAGGGTCTCTGCGTCTCTGCATCTCAGAGTCTCTGTGTCTCTGCGTCTCTGGGTCTCAGTGTCTCTGCGTCTGTGCGTCTCTGGGTCTCAGTGCCCCTGCGTCTCAGTGTCTCTGCGTCTCTGTGTCTGTGGGACTCAGTGTCTCTGCGTCTCAGGGTCTCTGCGTCCCTGCATCTCAGAGTCTCATCGTCTTAGAGTCTCTGCCTCTCTGCGTCTCTGCATCTCAGTGTCTCTGCGTCTCTGTGTCTCGGGTTTCTGTGTCTCTCCGTCTCTGCATCTCAGTGTCTCTGCGTCTCAGTGTCTCTGCGTCTCAGTGTCTTTGTGTCTCAGTGTCGCTGCGTCTCTGCATCTCTGGGCCTCTGCGTCTCTGGGTCTCAGGGTCTCTGCGTCTCTGGGTCTCAGAGTCTCTGCGTCTCAGGTTTTCTGCGTCTTTGTGTCTCAGGGCCTCTATGCCTCTGCCTCTCAGTGCCTCTGCGTCTCTGCGTCTCAGTGTCTGTGGGACTCAGTGTCTCTGCATCTCAGGGTCATGCGCCTCTGCGCCTCAGAGTCTCGTCGTCTCAGAGTCTCTGCCTCTCTGCGTCTCTGAGTCTCTGCGTCTCTGCGTCTCTGGATCTTTGCGTCTCTGCGACTCTGGGTCTCAGTGTCTCTGCGTTTCTGCGTCTCTACATTTCAGAGTCTCTGTGTCTCAGATTCTCTGCGTCTCTCCGTCTCAGGTTCTCTGCGTCTCAGTGTCTCTGCGTCTCAGTGTCTCTGCGTCTCTGGGTCTCAGTGTCTCTGCGTCTCAGTGTCCCTGCGTCTCTGTGTCTCTGCGTCTCTCCGTCTCAGGGTCTCTGCGTCTCAGAGTCTCTGCGTCTCTGCTTCTCAGAGTCTCTGCCTCTCAGTGTGTCTGCGTCTCAGTGTCACTGCATCTCTGCGTCTCTGCGTCTCTGTGTCTCAGAGTCTCGGCGTCTCTGCCTCTCTGCATCTCAGGGCCTCTGCGTCTCTGCATCTCAGGGTTTCTCCGTCTCTGCATCTCTGGGTCTCAGTGTCTCTGCGTCTCAGAGACTCTGCGTCTCTGTGTCGCAGAGTCTCTGCGTCTCATGTCTCTGCGTCTCAGAGTCTCTGCGTCTCTGCATCTCTGGGTCTCAGAGTCTCTGCGTCTCAGTGTCTCTGCGTGTCTGCGTCTCAGCGTCTCTGCGTCTCAGCGTCTCAGCGTCTCTGCGTCTCAGCGTCTCAGGGTCTCTGCGTCTCTGCATTTCAGGGTCTCCTCGTCGCTGCGTCTCAGAGTCTGTGCATCTCAGAGTCTCTGCTCCTCAGAGTCTCTGCGTCTCAGTGTCTCCGCGTCTCAGTGTCTCATGGTCACTGCATCTCTCGGTCTCTGGGTCTCAGCGTTTCTGCTTCTCAGGGTTTCTGCGTCTCAGAGTCTCTGCGTCTCAGATTCTCTGGGTCACAGTGTCTCTGCGTCTCTGGGTCTCAGTGTCTCTGCGTTTCTGTGTCTCTGCGTCTCTGCGT